>NC_045431.1:137545088-137707365 GCF_902635505.1 Sarcophilus harrisii | reverse complement strand
TAATCGACAATACCAAATTAAATAAATCTTAATTAAATAAACCCCCTGGGACTTCTGCCCAGAAAGTGAACTCATTGGCCTGACCAGACCTTTGGAACTGGGGAAGGGAATGAGAATAAGCTCTTTGACTCCCAAATATATTTTGCGTATATTTTTTGGACTATATGAAGAAGGGGGCTTTGACAGCAAAGGGGCTTTCCTATTAAGAATGCAGGGAGAAATTCTACAGCTACTACAAGCTGTCCACGGACCCAGAGAGAGAGGTTTCAGTCATATTTTGTAAGGGAGACACCAGAAGGAGATTCACTTCAAGACAAGGGAAATAGTTGTAGATTTAGCCACTAAAACTGTTGACGTCCACCCCTGACCAACATTCTTAATCCCCAGCTCCCTGATTCTTATACCTTATAGTCACAGGAACAGACCTTTTTCCTGACTGATTTAAGCCACCCCTCTCTTGAAGCCTGTTCAGAGAAGGGGCACAGGGAGATTGGTTTCAAATTGCTTTTGTCTTAGTTGATACGTCTAGTGGGTAGAATATTTTCTGCAGGACTGAGAAGGCTCAGGAGGTATCAAAGTGCTTGCTAAAAAGTTATACCTTCCTAAGCTTTCCTAACTCACTTGCAGGTGACAAATAGTCCAACTTTACTTCTCAGGTATTTCTGAGTAGTTCTGTGAAACTTTCTGAAGAAAGAAGGGGTGAAATTGTCTGTATCCTTCTTACTCACTCTCACTCCTATTCCCTATGTTTCTGACTCAAGGACGAGAACTTTTGCTCCTAGCATTTTCTCACCAACTTTCTTGATATCATTCTATGGCCCCTGTCGTGGTCCAACTCCTTCTTAGCCTTTCAGCTTAAGGAGCTCTCTGTGGGCAGTGGGAGCATTCAGGATTGATGGGTGGGCCAGCAGCATCCTCAAGGCAGCCACAGATGGGACCCGATGCATGTACAGGCCCCCTCCCAAAAAGTCTACATCTCCCACACTCTGGATGCCACCCACTTTAATTTGCTTTAAGTTGCATTCCTCAAGGCTCCAAACACAATTTCACAGTATTCCCTTCAGTTGGAAGATCCTGGGACAAGCATTCCTTAGTTGCTGCTGCTGCTTTATCTTTTCGGATCTCTTTCCTGGCCACAGGAACACCCACTGAACAGGGACAACTCTATGACCTTTGTCAGCTTGAAGCAGCTACAGAAAATGACCTTCGTCCTTGCCCCACAAAATTGAAATTTGACTACTTGAGGAGAAATGTCTCGCTTCAATCCCCTTTAGGAGGTGGGAAGGGTCAAAAAGAATCTTTGGGGAAGAGTGATCCAGAGTCTCAAGCTCTTCTTGACTCCCTGGGAGGCCACACCCGTTCTTAAAAGTAACTCCATTGATTCATTGTTGGTGGGTTGTGAATGAATCAACCATTCTGGAGTGGTTTGGAACTGTGTCAAAGTTATCAAACTGTGCATGCCCGCTGATCCAGCAGTGTTACTACTGGGCTTATATTATCCCCAAAAGTTATAAAGAAGGAAAGGACCTGTATGTGCACGAATGTTTGTGTCAGCCCTTTGTGAGTGGCTAGAAACTGAAACTGAATGGATTGCCCATCAGTTGGAGAATAGCTGAATAAATTGTGGAGTATATAGATATTATGGAATATTATTGTTCTGTAAGAAATGACCAACAGGATGATTTCAGAGGCCTGGAGAGACTTACGAACGCTGATGCTGAGTGAAATAAGCAGGACCAGGAGATCATTATACTTCAACAACAATACTACATGGACCTGGCCATCCTCGGCAACGAGGATCAACTAAATCATTTTCCAATGAACGTGTTAATGAACTGAGCCAGTTGCATGAAAAGAACTCTGGGTGATGACTAAATACCATTACATTAATTCCCAATCCCCTATATTTATGCCACCACCATTTTGATTTCCTTCACAAGCTAATTGTACAATAATTCAGAGTCTGATTCTTTTGTACAACAAAATAATGGTTTGGTCATGTATACTTATTGTGTCTAATTTATATTTTGTATTTTTTAACATCTACTGGTCATCTGCCATCTGGGAGGGGAGCTGGGGTAAGAGGTGAAAAGAATTGGAACAAGAAGGTTTAGCAGTGTTAATGCTAATAAGGATACCATGCATAACCTGTAAATAAAGGCTATTAAATAATAAAAAAAGTAACTCCCAAATAATCATCTCATTCTGTCCCAAATCTCAGCCAAACTGCTCCCCAACTCAAGAATGGGACAAACAACAATAAAACCAAAGTCCTGTCAGTCCATCTTTGCCAATTCCTAACGAAGTTTGCTCACTAAACTGTTTTCTTAATGTAAATAAACATTTTGCCACAAGCCTTATGCCTGTAGCTTGTTAGGGTTTGCGATTTCTTTGCAAAAGCCTTCCACAGCCATGGGGATGCTATTGTTGGGAATAACTTCAGCCCTCAATTCTCCTACCTCATCCAAAAAAAAAAATCTCGAGGATGAGGGCCAAAATCTCAGGGTCATGTGGTACAACCTAACTCCAGCTTTACAAAGAAGCTCAAGAGAGCTTTTGAGAAGTTGAACTGGCTTTATCCAATGGTTGAAAGGTCACTCAAAAACATGGAGATATCAGTTTTGCCACACAAGAGGCCTGACTTGATCCTTCATCAAGGACACAGTGTGATAAATTAGGTGAACCTCAGGCACAACAGAACAAAGCCTTACTCCCCTACCAGTCTTGTGGCTAGGAGATTTTATTAAAGGCCCCACTAAGAGAGCAGTACAATTATCTGGGACAAGAACGATAAGATATATACACCTTTTATACCAATACACAAATTAATGTGTGTTGTGAGACCATCCCAGAGTGGCAAATTTTTATTAGCCACGGCTCCAAATTTTTACATGGGTCTCCATTAAGATAACTTCAGACTATTCCGCAATTGGCGATGGGTCTTTGAAGAAAAAGTTTCTAGAAGTTCCTCTTCAAGGACCAACAATCTTCACGGATGCATCAAACATAATATTTGTGTATTACTCTCATGATCTAACTATAAAGAGTAGTCAGAACTCATACTCAAATCCACTCAACAGAATGAATTATCGCGATCATTTAGCCCCTTACCAATATCAGGAGACATAAATATAATATCTGATTCAGCTATTCAGTAGGTGTGGTACAAAATATTGCCTGGCCAAATAAAATTGCAACTCTAATATATATCCAGCTCTTTTAGAAACTTCAGAGCAGTGAAAAAGCATCCAGGTGAATCTATACTACATGTCCATTCTCATAGTGGACTTCCAGGTCCCATATTTGATGGCAATTCAAGGCAGATAGCCTTCTAACTATGTTGGTCAATACCCCTTTTGTTCCAAGAAGCTCAGGCATCTCATTCTAAATATCATCAGGCTGTGAGCTTTAAGTTTAATAATGGGCTGAGGTTTGAGCTGATGCACACACAGTTAGTACATGAGGCTAGATAGTAGTGGGCTATACTCTGACTAATATACATGATTGGATAAAGAATGGTCCCTGCCCACTCTCCATACAAGTCCTGATGTGTTGTATAGGAAATGAAGAAGCGATTTTGGTGGGTGGAGGCAGAGAGAGAGGAGGAAGACAAGCTGGGGAGGTTGGGCTGGGTTCAAGACTCAAGCTGCTGGTTGTGTGGCTGCTGGTCCAGCTAACTGTGACTCAGCTGCAGCCTTTATCCTCCGATTCTCTTCCACTCCCAATCCTTTCTTCACTGAGAATAAAGGGGCACATTTGATTTTCCCCTAACCTGAATTCCTGACTCCTGTTGATTTAAAAAAATACACGATCTTCACATTTGGCGCCTTGGTGCCCAGGAACCAGGACTGAAGGAGTCTCCGGTGACCAGGAACTTGGGTATTGTTAACCGAACAGATAGGGAACTTATTTTTCTTAAAAACCCAAACAAATGTGTCTTTTGGCTAAAATGGGACAAATGCTAGCTAAAGACTCTTCATCCCGCCCCAACCCCACCCAAGGTGGTGCTATGGAAAGCATGATTAAGCTGACAAGCCACATGGGTTCCTTATAACGGGAACAGATAATTTGGGTATATTAAACTGCATCTCCCCTTGGATCGTGAAAGGAGGAGCAGGTCTCTCGAGATAACTGGTCCCAGGTTGGACAAGAAGATGTTCATACATTTCAGAGAATGGTCCTCATTCAATTTCCATGGAGGCATTTATTTATACAATGTGTATTTCAGTTAGCATAAGAATCCCTGAAGGAAAGAAAAACCCTTGGCTCCTTCCACTCCTCCCTCAAATTAATATGATATTGAGGAGGAGAACAATGAAAGAGATTAATGACCATATCCCCACAGGGCATGGAGACTTAGGAAGTGAGAGCAAGGGTGTGGTGGGCACTTTCCCTTCAGGAGGGAGGCTTCAGCCCAGGAGCAAATGATTGACTCTCCTCCCACCAACTCCACCCTCGGGGATGGAGGGAGGAGGGCAGTGGGGGCAGTGAGGGGACCAAATCTTGAGGCAGGCTTCAGGGGAGCAATGAAGGCCAAAGAAAGGGTGTCCAGACATCAGGGCTTCAACCACTTATGTTTCCTGTGTTTTAAGTCTAATGCCTCAGGTCAACAAAGTCGAATAAGCTCGCTTTAACGTGAAAATCATAAAGATCTTAAAGGCCTGCACTAATTGTGGGGCTGCATCAGCTTATGTTAGATGCTGTTACAGAATTTGGCTTTCGAAGTCTTGACTCCTGATGACTGGAAATCTATAGCAGGGCGTGCCTAGAACCTGGACAAAGTACATGTGGCTTTCTGAATATAGTGAGCTCACCAGCAGGATACAAGCCCAACAAAATAGTCAAATGCTGTTCATGCTGCGATCACCTATGACCTACCTGGTATGGTCCATATGCGAACGTCACCTTTGGGTTAATTATTCATTGGCAACATATGAGCAAATTGCTGCTAATGCCATCAAAGCGTGGATTCGATTCACAATAAAAATGATAAGGTGAGGCCTTCTAAAATAATGCAAGGGCCAGATGAGCCCTTTGACTTTGCAATAAGGTTTTGCAGACTGCTATCACAAACTAATGGGGAAAATCAACGGCAGATGTTTTTTAATAAGGCAACGCTGGAAAATGCTAATGAGGTGTGCGAAGGATTATTCTAGGACTGCCTAAGATGCTCCTTTAGAGGGAGTTCATGAACACTGTGCCACAGTGGGCACAAATACCTTTGCCTCAGCAGACTATGATGCAGACTTCCCAAGATCCCAATATGGTGAACAGGGTCCTTCAGCAAGGGACTTCTAGAGGAACACGTCAATGCTTCAATTGGTAGGCGGGGCATCTGAAAGCTCAATGTTGGTATAAGTGAGAATGAAAGCAGGGTAGAACAAGACCCAGTATCCCATGTCCAAAAATGCAACAGGAAGCACCATTGGGCCTCAAATGTGAACAGGTTCGGGGAAACGGAATGAGGGGCCCAACCCCAGGGCCCCAGGCAAAACACTTGGGGCATGATGGCATCCAATGGTGCACCCGAGAAGTAGCTAGACGTGGCCTGGCGGCCAATCAGCCAGGAAGCCATGTGATGGCGAAGGGATTACACAATCCCGGCCAGCCGGGAAGCTTGAGCCTGATGGAAGAAAGGGATTACAATTAGCGAGAATGAGAGTTGGCATGCAGCTGAGACAACTGAGATACCCCCTGGAGGGTGAAATCTGTTCTCTCCAGCCTGTGGATCCTTGCCTCCAGGCACAGTAGGCTTGACCATTTTACCTCCTGAGGTACATAGAAAACAGTGTCCATCCACATACTGATGTGGGAAGCTTCAGAATGTCAGCGAATGTATCACAGTCACCAATTACAGGCAGACAATGGCTTATCACCCAGAAGAAATAGTAGCATCCAGGTTTACTCATACAGAATCTTAATAAGCAGCCTGGTGATAGTCACCCAGATTCTGATTTCAGATCACAAAATCCGGCAATTTACTGGACGGCAATAGCGGCGACTGACTGACTGCTCACAATCTATATAAATGGCCTTCCGTGGAAGGATTGAGAGTGAACACTGGTTAGTCGGACGGTCATTAAATTGCCAGCTGGCCCAGTCGCAGCCAGGTAAAGCAGACACCTACATGTCTGGTGTGGGAGGATCAATAACGGCTGGTGTAGTGCTGCCTATGAGATGGACTTTTGAAGGCAAACAGGGTTTTATCCTTTTGCAGATTGAAAAATCCCCCACAATCTGTGGGGAAGAACCGACGACAGCAATTAGGGTTAAAATAGTACTTTGGTTTTAAGCAGGGCTGCTGTTGAAAGCCTGCCAACACTTTCACCTGTTCTATCAATGGAAAACTGATACCAGTGTGGATGAGGCAGTGGCCCTTAAATAAAGATAAAATTCAGGCCTTATTAGATATGGTAGAACAGCTTGACCAAGATAACCCAAAACCTTCTCGATCCTTGAAATTCCCAGTGTTTGTTGTGAAAAGAAATCTGGAAAATGGAGGATGTTAACGGATTTAAGAAAAGTGAATGAACAGATGGAAACTATAAGGAACTCTTCAGCCTGGACTTCATCTCCTACTCAGTTGCCCTATAGAAGGAGGAATGGCCTCTTTGGGTCATAGATGTGGATTGTTTCTATTCTATCCCTCTGGATAAGGAGGATATGAAAAGATTTGCCTTTTCGGTGCTTACGGCGTTAACTCCAGCTGAGCCTTATAAAAGATATGAATGGACAGTTTTACCACAGGGAATGGCTTCCAAACCCTACTATGTGTCAAATGTGTGTTGCTGCTGCTCTTGCTCAGTAAGAAAAGCATTCCCAAAAGTTGTGCTATTACATTACATGGATGACATTTTGGGATGTGCCCTGAGGAACAAATGTTAGAGGCATGTCTACAAAGACCATACAAACACTAAGGGTACAAATTGTACATAGCACCAGAAAAAAATTCAAAGACATGCTCCTTTTTCAATATTTAGGATATGAAGCTACCCTAAAGGTCGCCCACAGTTCAAAACTCTCACTTAAGAACAGAAAGCTAAACACATTGAATGATTTTCCAGAAATTGATGGGAGATATCCAATGGATGCGACCAGTGTTAGGCTTGACACTATCAGTTACAACTGTTATACTTATGACATTTTAAGGGAGACGGTGCTTTGAAATTTCACCACGCCAACACAAAGAAAAAGAGCTCAAGGAGCTTTGAGAGAAGTTGAACTGGCTTTATCCATGTGGTTGAAGAGTCACTCAAAAACCCTTGGAATATCAGTTTTTCCACACAAAGAACTTACAGCAGTCCTTCATCGGACACGGTGTGATAAGTAGAGTGAACCTCCAGGCTGTGGAGACAAGCCTTACTCCTACCCAGTGCTTGTAGCTAGAATTTTCCATTAAAGGCCACTAAACGAGCAGTACAATTATCTGGGACAAGAACTGATAAGATATACACCTTTTATATATTACACAAATTAATGTGTTACATTGTGAGACCATCAGAGTGGCAAATTTTATTAACACGGCTCCAAGGCCACACATGGGTCTCCATTAAAGAATAACTTGAACTATTACATAATTGGCGATGGGTCTTGAAAAAGTTTCTAAAGTTCCTCTTCAAGGACCAACAATCTTCACAGATGCATCAAACATAATATTTGTGCTGTGTACTGTGATCTAACTATAAAGAGGTAGTCAGAACTCCTTTTCAGTCCACTCAACAGAATGAATTATCTTGAATCATTCTAGCCACTTGCCATGTCAGGAGACATAAATACAACATCTGATTCAGTATTCAGTAGATTAATTTTAGTACCACAACCCAAATAAAATTTGCAGCCTCTAATATATATCAGCTCTTTAGAAACTTAAAAACAGAGTGAAAAACATCCAGGTAAAGATCTATATATTATAATCCATTCTCATAGTGGACTTCCAGATCCCATGTTGATGGCAATTCAAGGCAGACCAGCACAACTATGTTGAATTAATACCCCTTTGTTCCAAGAAGCTCCAATCTCATTCTAAATATCATCAGGCTGCTGGAGCTTTACGTTTACAATTTGAATAACAAAGAGGAAGCTAGGAGCATAGTAAAGAAGCCTGTATGGGATGGCTTGCTTGGCTTCGCTTTCCACGCACCTACACTGCCTCAGGGAAGAACCTCATGGTTTGAGACCCAATGAAATCCTGGCAAATGGATGTGACCCATTATAAATCTTTTGGTCATCTGTCTTTCATCCATGTTGTGGTGAACACCTTTTCGGGATTCACTTTTGCAATGCCAGCAGCAGAAAAGGGCAGCCAGTGGTCACTGAATTCCTCATACAAGCATTTGCCATTATGGGTGTGCCATGCAATAAAACAGACAATGGTCCTGCTTATACTTCGAAACATTTTGCACTTTTGTGCACAGTATGAATTTACACCACGGGCATACCTTTTTAATCCTCAGGACAGGCAATAGTGGAGGATAAACAGAGATATTAAGATGCCCTCAAAAACAAAGAAGGGGGCCACAGGTAACCCTGAAGAACTTCTAAATCTAAAAAAGCTGCTTTTATACTATTAACTTCTTGATTTTTGACAAAGAATGCACTGGCTCCGGCTGACAGGTTTTGCCCACCGGAAGGTCAGTGTCCAGTGCGGCAACTCCACTATCTTTAGATAATCGCCAGGTGATGGAGAGACCCAGAAAGTGGTGAATGGAAAGGACCAGAATAGGCTAGCCTTCTGCTTTGGGGAGAGGGTTTGCTTGTATCTCTGGGTGGAGAAGGAATGAATGGGTGTAACGAGCCATATTCGCCTTGGCCAGAGAGACGGAGCAGACCTTTGAAACAAGGAAGACAGAAACTATCGAATTGGTGCTGTTGCTGATTATTGCTCACACCATTGAAAAGGCGTGGCAGTTATGGCGTTTGACTCATGGACATCAAAGATTGGTTGGACTTCAAAACCCTCAGGAATCGTTGGATTCTCTGAGACTGAGACTTGAAAACTCTCAGGAATCATTGGATTCTCTGAGGAAATGATAAGACTGTTACAACACTTCAAAATCTGCTGGGAGTCCATTGGATTCCTAACACATAAAAGACTTTCGGGACTTCAAAACTCAGGGGGATCACATTGGATTCCCCTGACATAACAATGGACAATAGATTGGTTTTTTGGACTATCTCTTGGCTGATGAAGAAGGTGTATGTGTGACTGTTGTTTACATACCACCTTCTGGAACTTCTGATGATCTTTCTAACCTGTGTTGATTTGTTTTGCTGTTCCGCTACTTATTGTGTACAATTCATGTTTGTTGCACCACATCGAGCCTGCACTGACTGAGGGAGGGTCATCCCTAATAACCTCTGCGTTATTGCTTTATGTGCTTGTGTACCTCCCATACTGATGGGTTTGTGCATAATAAGACCCTTCAGCCCAGAAACCCATAGCAACCCCATTTCCCTTTGGTGCTTTTCATCTCCCTTCCTGAATGTCAGGTAGAGATGATCTCCTTTTAGTGCTACTTCCGCCTTTTTCTGAGAAGTCAAGGGAGGCTGTGATCACCTCGCACAGTTGCTTTCACCTCCTTCCTTGAGAAGTTAGGGCTGTGATCACCTCCCTTTGGGGCTCTGACCTCCCCTGAGGGGTCAGGGGATGGCATGACCACCGGTGTTCTAAAATAAAGCAGGAGCCATAATGGGCTGAGGTTTGAGCTGATGCACTGAGGTCCCAAGTACATGAGGCTAGATAATGAATTGGGCGCTACTCTGTTAATATCCATGATTGGATAAAGAATGGTCCCTGCCCTCTCCATGCAAGTCCTGATGTATTTATAGGAAATGATGATTTTGGTGGGTGGAGGCAGAGAGAGAGCAGGAGATAAGCTGGGAGATTGGGCTGGGTTCAAGACTCCAGCTGCTTTGAAAGATTTGACCGTGGCTACTGGTCAGCTAACTAACGACTCAGCTGCACACGTGCTGTCGCGGTGCCTCTTCCACCTACAATCCTTCTTCCACTGGGGTAAGGGCGACAGATTTTCCCACCGCACAATTCCTGACTCCTGTTTAAAGGCCACACGATGTTGCGGTTTACAATTTGGAACAACAAGGAGAGGAAGCTGGGAGCATGGTAAAGCACGCATAGCGCGGCTGCTCCAGCCTACACAGCCTCCAGGGAAGACCCTCGTGGTTTGAGACCCAATGAAATCTGGCAGACAATTGTAGGCCATTATAAATCTTTTGGTCGTGCGTAACTCACATCCATGTTGTGGTGAACACCTTTTCGGGATTCACTTTGTAGCAACAAAAGAGACAGCCCCAGTGATTACTCGTTTCTCTTCTGAAGCATTGCCCAGGTGTGCCACAAGCAATAAAACAGAACAATAGATTATAGCAGCACTTCAAAACATTTTGCACACTTTGTGCACAGTATGAATTTTACACTGCAGAACTTGCACCCAATCTCAGGGACGAACGTAGTGGAGGCTCAGAGATATTAAGACGCTCCTCAAAAACAAAAAGAAGGGGCACAGGTAGCCCCTAGAGAGAACTTCTAAATCTGGCTGCTATACTATTAACCATGATTTTTGACAAAGTGCACTGAAACCGGCAGACATGTTTTATAACCCACTGGAAGGTCCAGTGTCAAGTGCGAGCAGTTCACTACCTTTAGATAATCGCTAGGTGATGTGGAAGACAAGAGGCGGTGAATGGAAAGGACCAGATAGGTTAACTGCTTGGGGAAGAGGGTTTGGCATATCTCTACAGGTGGAGAAGGAATCAGATGGGTGCCAACAGAGAGCCATATTCGCCTTGTCCATCGCAGAGAGACGAACGAACCCCTTTGAGCACCTGAGAGAAGACAAAAGTATCGGGTGGTTCTGTTGCTGATTGGCCTTCACCATTGAAAGAGCGTGGCAGTTAATGGCGTTTGACTCATGGACATCAAAGATTCTTGGACTTCAAAACCCTCAGGAATCATTGATTCTCTGAGCCACAGGACTCGAAAACTCTGGGAATCATTTGGATTCTCTGAAATGATAAAGACTTTGTTACAACACTTCAAATCTGCTGGAATCATTGGATTCTCTAACACATAAAAAAGACTTTTGTGGGACTTCAAAAACTCAGGATCATTGGATTCCCTGACGTAGTAATGGACAGCAAATTGGTTTGGACTGTCTGGCTGCTGAAGAGGTGTATGTGTGACTGTTGTTTACATACTCACCTTCTAGGACTTCTGGTGATCTTTTCCAACACCATGTTGATTTATATTGTTTGCTATTCTGCTACTTGCATGCAAAATTCATGTTTGTTACACCACACATCGAGCCTGCACTGACTGAGGTTATCTAGCCAGCCTCTGCCTTATTGCTATGTTAGCTGTGTATTACCTCCATGCTGATGGGTTTTGTACATAAGCCAGAGACCCTTCAGCTCAGAAACCCATAACAACCCCATTTCCTTTGGTGCTTTTCATCTCCTTCCTGAGATTGTCCGGGTGGGGCGGCCGAATCATCTCCTTTTTTAGTGCTTTCACCACACTACGAAAGAAGTCAGGGAGGCTGATCACCTCATGGGGCTCCTGAGCCTCCCTAAGGAGTCAGTTTACAATCTTTAGTAGAATTAGTAGAATCTTTAGTAGAATACCGTCATGTCATCTGCAAAGAGTGATAGTTTGGTTTCCTCATTGCCTATTCTGATTCCTTTAATCTCTTTCTCAACTCTTATTGCTGAGGCTAGTGTTTCTAATACAATTTTGAATAATAATGGTGACAGTGGGCAACCTTGCTTCACTCTAGATCTTACTGGGAAAGGTTCCAGTTTTTCCCCATTGCATATGATGCTTACTTGTTGGTTTTAAATATATGCTCTGACTATTTTAAGAAAAATCCATTTATTCCTATACTCTCAAGTGTTTTTATTAGAATGGATGTTGGATTTTATCAAAGTTTCTGCATCTATTGAGATGATCATATGGTTTGTTAGTTTGGTTACATTGATATAGTCAATTATGCTAAGGATTTTCTAATATTGAACCAGCCTTGCATTCCTGCTAGCAAATCCTACTTGGTCATAGAGTATTATCCTGGGAATGATTTTCTGTAATCTTTTTTGCTAATATTTTCATTGAATTTTAGCATCAATATTCAGTGAGAATTAGTCTATAATTTTCTTTCTCTGTTTTTCAGCAGCCTACCTGGTTTGGAAGTACATCAGTACCATGTCTGTGTCTTAAAAGGAGTTTGGTAGGACTCCTTCAATCCCCTTTTTTCAAATAGTTTATAGCATTGGGTTAATTGTTCTTCAAATGTTTGGTGAACTTCATGTAAATCCATCTGGTCCATAAGAGGTTTTTCTTAGGGAGTTGGTTAATAGCTTGTTCTATTTCTTTTTCTAAGATGGGACTGTTTAGGATATTTACTTCTTACTCTGTTACTCTGGGCAAGCTATATTTTTGAAGGTAATCTTCCATTTCATTTAAATTGTCGAATTTATTGCCATAAAGTTGGGCAAAGTAATTCCTAATTATTACTGTAATTTCCTCTTCATTAGTGGTGAGTTCTCCCTTTTTTCATTTTTAAGACTAACAATTTGATTTTCCTCTTTCCTTCTTTTAATCAGATTTACTAAGGGTTTGTCTATTTTGTTGGTTTCATAGAACCAACTCTTAGTTTTATTAACTCAGTTTTTTTTTACTTTCAATTTTGTGATCTCTCCTTTATTTTTAAATTTCAACTTTAATGTTTGATTGGGGGTTTTAATTTGTTCCTTTTCTAGCATTTTTTAGTTGCAAAGCCCAATTCATTGACCTTCTCTTTCTCTATTTTATGCAAGTAGGCCTCTGAGAGATGAGGTACACATATTACTGCTTTGACTGCATCCACACATTTGGTATGATGTCTCGTGTGTCATTTTCTTGGGTGAAGTTGTGGTATACTATGATTTACTGTTTCACCCAATCATTCTTGCTGAAGTATGAGATGCCCCAGTTTCCCATTATTTTTTTATTGTACTTTCCCCTGGTTTTTGTTGAGTGTAATTTTTATTGCATCATTCTGAAAAGGATGCGTTACTATTTCTGCCTTACATTTGAGTTTGAGGTTTTATGTCTAATATATGGTCTATTTTGTATAGGTTCCATGAACTGCTGAAAAAGAAAGTATGCTCCACTTTCTGTCTCCATTTCGTTTTCTCCAAGAGGCCCTATCATAACTAACTTTTCAGTATTCTGTTTACCTCTTTGACTTTGCTTCCTTATTTATGTTGGTTTTGACTTATCTAATTCTGAGAGTGCAAGGTTGAGATCTCCACTATTATAGTTTTGCTTTATCTATTTCTTCTTGTAGCTCTCTTAATTTCTCTTTTAGAATTTAGATGCTACAGCATGGTGCATATATGTTTAACAATGATATTGCTTCGTGTTTATGCTACTGCCCCAACGAATATAGTGCCCTTCCTTGTCTCATTAATTAGGTCAATTTTTTTGTTTTCGGCGATCTGAGATCAGGATGGCTACCCTGCTGACTTCACCTGAAGCATAGTATATTTTGCTCCATCCTTTACCTTTATTCTTCATGTCTCCCTGCTTCAGGTGTTTCCTGTAAACAACTTATGTTAATAGGATTCTGGCTTTTAATGCATTCTGCTAATCTTCCTCTTTTATGGGGTTTACCCATTCACATTTGTCCAGTTAAAAATTTTCCAATTCTGTGTGCCTGCATCTTGTTAACCCCGTTTATGCTTTTCTACTCCTTCTTTTCCTTACCTCCTTCCCAGTATTAAACTTGTGACACCGCCTTCTGCATACTCCTTTTTAGTATCCCTCCTCCCCTGTAGGGTTCCTCCCCATCTTACTCCTTTCCCTCCACAGTTTCTGCATTCTCTTCTTAACCCAGCTTATTCCTTCCACTTTTCACTTTTCCCTTCATACTTTTCAATGAGATGGGGAGAAGTTTCACCATACATTGAATATGTCTAAAATTTTTTCTCTTAAAGCCAATTCTGATGGCAGTAAAATACCCATTATATTCATCCCCCTCCCTTCTTTCTCTAAGATATAATAGATTTCCTTTGCCTCTTCATGAGATATAGTACCCCCACTTTACCCTTTTTCTGGTACAATGTCCTTTCCACCTCTAATTTCTAGAACAAGGTATACATGTATTTTTTTATGCATCTTTAGCAGAATACGGTTCACCCAAGATTACTTTTACCTTTTAGGTTTTCTTGATTTCTATATTTGTAGATCCAAACTTCTTGTTAAGTTCTGTTTTCACCAAAAACGGGTGAAATTCACTTATTTCGTTGAATGACCATCTTCTTCCCACAGAAAGATGCTCATTCTGGCTGAGTAAAGTTATTTTTGGTTGCATACCAAAAGTGCCTTAGCCTTTTGGAATATCATATTCGAGCCCTTTGATGTCTTTAATATGTGGACTGCTTCAGATCTTAGGTGATCCCTTGTTAGTATACTCTATATTTGAATTGGGTTTTCTAGCCACTTGGGTATTTTTCCTTTGTTTTGAGGGTTCACGGCATTTGGCCACTATATTTCTTGGTGTTTTGATTTTGGGATCCCTTTCAGTGGGTGATCGATGAATCCTTTCAATGTCTATTTGCCCTCTGTTTCTATGACTTCTGGAGCGATTCCTCTTTGGAAATAATTTCCTGGAAATAGTGCCCAGGCTCTTTTTTCATCATATTTTCTGGGGAATCCCAGCCAGTTCTCAGATTCTCTCCTAGACCTATTTTCAGGTCTGTTTGTTTTTCCCAGAAGGTATTTCACATTTTGTCCGATGGTTTTTTTGGTTTTGCTTGACTGATTCTTCTTGTCTCCTCATGTCATGCAATTCCATTTGCTCGATTCTGAACACTTAAAGATTCTGATAAAAGCCTCATTTCTAAAATACATATAGAATTGACTCAAAAATTTATGGCTCCATCTCCTGATACATATGCCACTGAAACATGGCTATTAACCCAATATTATTGTAACAATTGACTCATGAACATCAAAAATTGTCAATGAGACTACTACAGGACTCCAAAATCAAGAATCATTGGATTCCCTGAGACATGATAAAATTTTTCAGGACTTCAAAATCTGCAAGAATCATTGAATTCCTGACATGAAGTAATGGACAATAGGTTGGTTTTGAGGAGGACTCTCTTGAAAACATTGAATGAGGCATATGTGTGATTTTATTTATATACACTCCTTCTAGGACAATGGACATGTGTAATTCCTCATGTTGATTCATGTTGGTTGTTAAACCAACTAACTTTTTATTAATATTAACGTACTATACCTCCCTAACTGATGGTTATGTACTATTTCAAGTAAGACTCTTCAGTCCGGAAACCTGCCTTATATCTGGTTTAGTGTTCCCTTCCTGAGGAAGTCGGGAGGGCATGATCTGCTTTTTGGTGTTTTCACCTCCCTTCCTGAGGCTCAGGGAACACAGTCTATGTGTTCTAAAACTAAAGATAGCAGGAGATGTGGAGGGCGGGAACTCTGGAAAAGTATACTTGAAACAAGATACCCCAACAAAGTCTGACTGACAAGGTGGAATTGATGAGACAATGGTTCTCTGGATTTACATATCTAGTATGTTCTCCCAATGTAAATACTTATTTAATATATTATTATAATCATTCTAGTTGGCATATATTCAGTATGCCATAATGATGTAATTGTAATAGGGTATTTAAGGGTTGAGAGAAGTAGGGACACAGTCAGTCAGAGTGACAGACTGTGAAGGAGACAATAAAGACTTTAGACTATTCTTGACCATCCTAGTGGTGACTATCTTGCTGAGACCAAGTCCCATCCAGAGGACTACAGAAAGCTAGCCTAGGCATTACACATATGTATTTCTATTTGTGCAGTTCTCACCCTAATTCATACACACACACACACACACACACACACACACATATATATATATATATATATATATATATATTATCAGAGTGCCCAGTAAATAGTGATATATAAATGTTAGCTATTATTTTTGTCTCCCTGGTTTTCTCCCTTATCCAATCCATTCTTCAAATAGCTGCCAAAATCGTTTTGATCCCAGCTCTGATGATGACACAGACCTATTCAATATAATCTTATAGATTTCTATTTACTCTAATATCTACTCTTCTTCTTTTGGAACATAAGCTCCTTGAAAGAAGGGACTGTCTTCCTTTTTGTTTCTTTTTATATCCTCTATCCCTGTGCTTAACATGGTGCTTGATATTTAGTAGGCACAATAATTCCTTGTCTTGGCCCTTTTGTCCCACAAACTATTCTATACATATTTTGTCTATACTTTTATAGAATGTATTATTTTACTCAAGATAATTTAAGTTCCTTGAGGGTTGAGACTTCATTTCTTCATTATAATCGACAATACCAAATTAAATAAATCTTAATTAAATAAACCCCCTGGGACTTCTGCCCAGAAAGTGAACTCATTGGCCTGACCAGACCTTTGGAACTGGGGAAGGGAATGAGAATAAGCTCTTTGACTCCCAAATATATTTTGCGTATATTTTTTGGACTATATGAAGAAGGGGGCTTTGACAGCAAAGGGGCTTTCCTATTAAGAATGCAGGGAGAAATTCTACAGCTACTACAAGCTGTCCACGGACCCAGAGAGAGAGGTTTCAGTCATATTTTGTAAGGGAGACACCAGAAGGAGATTCACTTCAAGACAAGGGAAATAGTTGTAGATTTAGCCACTAAAACTGTTGACGTCCACCCCTGACCAACATTCTTAATCCCCAGCTCCCTGATTCTTATACCTTATAGTCACAGGAACAGACCTTTTTCCTGACTGATTTAAGCCACCCCTCTCTTGAAGCCTGTTCAGAGAAGGGGCACAGGGAGATTGGTTTCAAATTGCTTTTGTCTTAGTTGATACGTCTAGTGGGTAGAATATTTTCTGCAGGACTGAGAAGGCTCAGGAGGTATCAAAGTGCTTGCTAAAAAGTTATACCTTCCTAAGCTTTCCTAACTCACTTGCAGGTGACAAATAGTCCAACTTTACTTCTCAGGTATTTCTGAGTAGTTCTGTGAAACTTTCTGAAGAAAGAAGGGGTGAAATTGTCTGTATCCTTCTTACTCACTCTCACTCCTATTCCCTATGTTTCTGACTCAAGGACGAGAACTTTTGCTCCTAGCATTTTCTCACCAACTTTCTTGATATCATTCTATGGCCCCTGTCGTGGTCCAACTCCTTCTTAGCCTTTCAGCTTAAGGAGCTCTCTGTGGGCAGTGGGAGCATTCAGGATTGATGGGTGGGCCAGCAGCATCCTCAAGGCAGCCACAGATGGGACCCGATGCATGTACAGGCCCCCTCCCAAAAAGTCTACATCTCCCACACTCTGGATGCCACCCACTTTAATTTGCTTTAAGTTGCATTCCTCAAGGCTCCAAACACAATTTCACAGTATTCCCTTCAGTTGGAAGATCCTGGGACAAGCATTCCTTAGTTGCTGCTGCTGCTTTATCTTTTCGGATCTCTTTCCTGGCCACAGGAACACCCACTGAACAGGGACAACTCTATGACCTTTGTCAGCTTGAAGCAGCTACAGAAAATGACCTTCGTCCTTGCCCCACAAAATTGAAATTTGACTACTTGAGGAGAAATGTCTCGCTTCAATCCCCTTTAGGAGGTGGGAAGGGTCAAAAAGAATCTTTGGGGAAGAGTGATCCAGAGTCTCAAGCTCTTCTTGACTCCCTGGGAGGCCACACCCGTTCTTAAAAGTAACTCCATTGATTCATTGTTGGTGGGTTGTGAATGAATCAACCATTCTGGAGTGGTTTGGAACTGTGTCAAAGTTATCAAACTGTGCATGCCCGCTGATCCAGCAGTGTTACTACTGGGCTTATATTATCCCCAAAAGTTATAAAGAAGGAAAGGACCTGTATGTGCACGAATGTTTGTGTCAGCCCTTTGTGAGTGGCTAGAAACTGAAACTGAATGGATTGCCCATCAGTTGGAGAATAGCTGAATAAATTGTGGAGTATATAGATATTATGGAATATTATTGTTCTGTAAGAAATGACCAACAGGATGATTTCAGAGGCCTGGAGAGACTTACGAACGCTGATGCTGAGTGAAATAAGCAGGACCAGGAGATCATTATACTTCAACAACAATACTACATGGACCTGGCCATCCTCGGCAACGAGGATCAACTAAATCATTTTCCAATGAACGTGTTAATGAACTGAGCCAGTTGCATGAAAAGAACTCTGGGTGATGACTAAATACCATTACATTAATTCCCAATCCCCTATATTTATGCCACCACCATTTTGATTTCCTTCACAAGCTAATTGTACAATAATTCAGAGTCTGATTCTTTTGTACAACAAAATAATGGTTTGGTCATGTATACTTATTGTGTCTAATTTATATTTTGTATTTTTTAACATCTACTGGTCATCTGCCATCTGGGAGGGGAGCTGGGGTAAGAGGTGAAAAGAATTGGAACAAGAAGGTTTAGCAGTGTTAATGCTAATAAGGATACCATGCATAACCTGTAAATAAAGGCTATTAAATAATAAAAAAAGTAACTCCCAAATAATCATCTCATTCTGTCCCAAATCTCAGCCAAACTGCTCCCCAACTCAAGAATGGGACAAACAACAATAAAACCAAAGTCCTGTCAGTCCATCTTTGCCAATTCCTAACGAAGTTTGCTCACTAAACTGTTTTCTTAATGTAAATAAACATTTTGCCACAAGCCTTATGCCTGTAGCTTGTTAGGGTTTGCGATTTCTTTGCAAAAGCCTTCCACAGCCATGGGGATGCTATTGTTGGGAATAACTTCAGCCCTCAATTCTCCTACCTCATCCAAAAAAAAATCTCAGGGATGAGATAAAATCTCAGGGTCATGTGGTACAACCTAACTCCAGCTTACAAAAGAAGCTCAAGAGGCTTTGAGAGAAGTTGAACTGGCTTTATCCAATGTGGTTGAAAGGTCACTCAAAAACATGGAGATATCAGTTTTGCCACACAAGAGGCCTGACTTGATCCTTCATCAAGGACACAGTGTGATAAATTAGGTGAACCTCAGGCACAACAGAACAAAGCCTTACTCCCCTACCAGTCTTGTGGCTAGGAGATTTTATTAAAGGCCCCACTAAGAGAGCAGTACAATTATCTGGGACAAGAACGATAAGATATATACACCTTTTATACCAATACACAAATTAATGTGTGTTGTGAGACCATCCCAGAGTGGCAAATTTTTATTAGCCACGGCTCCAAATTTTTACATGGGTCTCCATTAAGATAACTTCAGACTATTCCGCAATTGGCGATGGGTCTTTGAAGAAAAAGTTTCTAGAAGTTCCTCTTCAAGGACCAACAATCTTCACGGATGCATCAAACATAATATTTGTGTATTACTCTCATGATCTAACTATAAAGAGTAGTCAGAACTCATACTCAAATCCACTCAACAGAATGAATTATCGCGATCATTTAGCCCCTTACCAATATCAGGAGACATAAATATAATATCTGATTCAGCTATTCAGTAGGTGTGGTACAAAATATTGCCTGGCCAAATAAAATTGCAACTCTAATATATATCCAGCTCTTTTAGAAACTTCAGAGCAGTGAAAAAGCATCCAGGTGAATCTATACTACATGTCCATTCTCATAGTGGACTTCCAGGTCCCATATTTGATGGCAATTCAAGGCAGATAGCCTTCTAACTATGTTGGTCAATACCCCTTTTGTTCCAAGAAGCTCAGGCATCTCATTCTAAATATCATCAGGCTGTGAGCTTTAAGTTTAATAATGGGCTGAGGTTTGAGCTGATGCACACACAGTTAGTACATGAGGCTAGATAGTAGTGGGCTATACTCTGACTAATATACATGATTGGATAAAGAATGGTCCCTGCCCACTCTCCATACAAGTCCTGATGTGTTGTATAGGAAATGAAGAAGCGATTTTGGTGGGTGGAGGCAGAGAGAGAGGAGGAAGACAAGCTGGGGAGGTTGGGCTGGGTTCAAGACTCAAGCTGCTGGTTGTGTGGCTGCTGGTCCAGCTAACTGTGACTCAGCTGCAGCCTTTATCCTCCGATTCTCTTCCACTCCCAATCCTTTCTTCACTGAGAATAAAGGGGCACATTTGATTTTCCCCTAACCTGAATTCCTGACTCCTGTTGATTTAAAAAAATACACGATCTTCACATTTGGCGCCTTGGTGCCCAGGAACCAGGACTGAAGGAGTCTCCGGTGACCAGGAACTTGGGTATTGTTAACCGAACAGATAGGGAACTTATTTTTCTTAAAAACCCAAACAAATGTGTCTTTTGGCTAAAATGGGACAAATGCTAGCTAAAGACTCTTCATCCCGCCCCAACCCCACCCAAGGTGGTGCTATGGAAAGCATGATTAAGCTGACAAGCCACATGGGTTCCTTATAACGGGAACAGATAATTTGGGTATATTAAACTGCATCTCCCCTTGGATCGTGAAAGGAGGAGCAGGTCTCTCGAGATAACTGGTCCCAGGTTGGACAAGAAGATGTTCATACATTTCAGAGAATGGTCCTCATTCAATTTCCATGGAGGCATTTATTTATACAATGTGTATTTCAGTTAGCATAAGAATCCCTGAAGGAAAGAAAAACCCTTGGCTCCTTCCACTCCTCCCTCAAATTAATATGATATTGAGGAGGAGAACAATGAAAGAGATTAATGACCATATCCCCACAGGGCATGGAGACTTAGGAAGTGAGAGCAAGGGTGTGGTGGGCACTTTCCCTTCAGGAGGGAGGCTTCAGCCCAGGAGCAAATGATTGACTCTCCTCCCACCAACTCCACCCTCGGGGATGGAGGGAGGAGGGCAGTGGGGGCAGTGAGGGGACCAAATCTTGAGGCAGGCTTCAGGGGAGCAATGAAGGCCAAAGAAAGGGTGTCCAGACATCAGGGCTTCAACCACTTATGTTTCCTGTGTTTTAAGTCTAATGCCTCAGGTCAACAAAGTCGAATAAGCTCGCTTTAACGTGAAAATCATAAAGATCTTAAAGGCCTGCACTAATTGTGGGGCTGCATCAGCTTATGTTAGATGCTGTTACAGAATTTGGCTTTCGAAGTCTTGACTCCTGATGACTGGAAATCTATAGCAGGGCGTGCCTAGAACCTGGACAAAGTACATGTGGCTTTCTGAATATAGTGAGCTCACCAGCAGGATACAAGCCCAACAAAATAGTCAAATGCTGTTCATGCTGCGATCACCTATGACCTACCTGGTATGGTCCATATGCGAACGTCACCTTTGGGTTAATTATTCATTGGCAACATATGAGCAAATTGCTGCTAATGCCATCAAAGCGTGGATTCGATTCACAATAAAAATGATAAGGTGAGGCCTTCTAAAATAATGCAAGGGCCAGATGAGCCCTTTGACTTTGCAATAAGGTTTTGCAGACTGCTATCACAAACTAATGGGGAAAATCAACGGCAGATGTTTTTTAATAAGGCAACGCTGGAAAATGCTAATGAGGTGTGCGAAGGATTATTCTAGGACTGCCTAAGATGCTCCTTTAGAGGGAGTTCATGAACACTGTGCCACAGTGGGCACAAATACCTTTGCCTCAGCAGACTATGATGCAGACTTCCCAAGATCCCAATATGGTGAACAGGGTCCTTCAGCAAGGGACTTCTAGAGGAACACGTCAATGCTTCAATTGGTAGGCGGGGCATCTGAAAGCTCAATGTTGGTATAAGTGAGAATGAAAGCAGGGTAGAACAAGACCCAGTATCCCATGTCCAAAAATGCAACAGGAAGCACCATTGGGCCTCAAATGTGAACAGGTTCGGGGAAACGGAATGAGGGGCCCAACCCCAGGGCCCCAGGCAAAACACTTGGGGCATGATGGCATCCAATGGTGCACCCGAGAAGTAGCTAGACGTGGCCTGGCGGCCAATCAGCCAGGAAGCCATGTGATGGCGAAGGGATTACACAATCCCGGCCAGCCGGGAAGCTTGAGCCTGATGGAAGAAAGGGATTACAATTAGCGAGAATGAGAGTTGGCATGCAGCTGAGACAACTGAGATACCCCCTGGAGGGTGAAATCTGTTCTCTCCAGCCTGTGGATCCTTGCCTCCAGGCACAGTAGGCTTGACCATTTTACCTCCTGAGGTACATAGAAAACAGTGTCCATCCACATACTGATGTGGGAAGCTTCAGAATGTCAGCGAATGTATCACAGTCACCAATTACAGGCAGACAATGGCTTATCACCCAGAAGAAATAGTAGCATCCAGGTTTACTCATACAGAATCTTAATAAGCAGCCTGGTGATAGTCACCCAGATTCTGATTTCAGATCACAAAATCCGGCAATTTACTGGACGGCAATAGCGGCGACTGACTGACTGCTCACAATCTATATAAATGGCCTTCCGTGGAAGGATTGAGAGTGAACACTGGTTAGTCGGACGGTCATTAAATTGCCAGCTGGCCCAGTCGCAGCCAGGTAAAGCAGACACCTACATGTCTGGTGTGGGAGGATCAATAACGGCTGGTGTAGTGCTGCCTATGAGATGGACTTTTGAAGGCAAACAGGGTTTTATCCTTTTGCAGATTGAAAAATCCCCCACAATCTGTGGGGAAGAACCGACGACAGCAATTAGGGTTAAAATAGTACTTTGGTTTTAAGCAGGGCTGCTGTTGAAAGCCTGCCAACACTTTCACCTGTTCTATCAATGGAAAACTGATACCAGTGTGGATGAGGCAGTGGCCCTTAAATAAAGATAAAATTCAGGCCTTATTAGATATGGTAGAACAGCTTGACCAAGATAACCCAAAACCTTCTCGATCCTTGAAATTCCCAGTGTTTGTTGTGAAAAGAAATCTGGAAAATGGAGGATGTTAACGGATTTAAGAAAAGTGAATGAACAGATGGAAACTATAAGGAACTCTTCAGCCTGGACTTCATCTCCTACTCAGTTGCCCTATAGAAGGAGGAATGGCCTCTTTGGGTCATAGATGTGGATTGTTTCTATTCTATCCCTCTGGATAAGGAGGATATGAAAAGATTTGCCTTTTCGGTGCTTACGGCGTTAACTCCAGCTGAGCCTTATAAAAGATATGAATGGACAGTTTTACCACAGGGAATGGCTTCCAAACCCTACTATGTGTCAAATGTGTGTTGCTGCTGCTCTTGCTCAGTAAGAAAAGCATTCCCAAAAGTTGTGCTATTACATTACATGGATGACATTTTGGGATGTGCCCTGAGGAACAAATGTTAGAGGCATGTCTACAAAGACCATACAAACACTAAGGGTACAAATTGTACATAGCACCAGAAAAAAATTCAAAGACATGCTCCTTTTTCAATATTTAGGATATGAAGCTACCCTAAAGGTCGCCCACAGTTCAAAACTCTCACTTAAGAACAGAAAGCTAAACACATTGAATGATTTTCCAGAAATTGATGGGAGATATCCAATGGATGCGACCAGTGTTAGGCTTGACACTATCAGTTACAACTGTTATACTTATGACATTTTAAGGGAGACGGTGCTTTGAAATTTCACCACGCCAACACAAAGAAAAAGAGCTCAAGGAGCTTTGAGAGAAGTTGAACTGGCTTTATCCATGTGGTTGAAGAGTCACTCAAAAACCCTTGGAATATCAGTTTTTCCACACAAAGAACTTACAGCAGTCCTTCATCGGACACGGTGTGATAAGTAGAGTGAACCTCCAGGCTGTGGAGACAAGCCTTACTCCTACCCAGTGCTTGTAGCTAGAATTTTCCATTAAAGGCCACTAAACGAGCAGTACAATTATCTGGGACAATAATTCAGAGTCTGATTCTTTTGTACAGCAAAATAATGTTTATGTCATATACTTATTGTGTATCTAAGTTATATTTTAATATATTTAACATCTACTGGTCATCCTGCCATTTAGGGGAGGGGGTGGGGGGGGTAAGAGGTGAAAAATTGGAACAAGAGGTTTGGCAATTGTTAATGCTGTAAAGTTACCCATGTATATATCCTGTAAATTAAAGACTATTAAATAAAAAAAAAAAAAAAAGGAGATATTTTGGGCCAGAACTTGAAACAAGGTACTAAGTACAACTGATAGAAATGATGCTTGTGTTCACACCTTTAGAGAGCTCATAAGTATCTAAGTACTCAATGGAGTTCACACGTTTGGGAGATTTCAGGCTTAGTATGAGATATCCGAATTCACACCTCCCTTAGGGCCAAAGAGCACTCTGGGAGATAACCCAGAATCCCTCTCTCTCCAGAAGGAGGAGTTAACCTTTGGGAGATCATATATATACAGGAAGCTCTTAGAGCTTGAGGGAGTTTTCTTGGGAACATTGACTGGGGTCGGAGAGGAGCACTCTGGAAGGAAGCCCACAAGCCCTATCTTCGAGGCAAGAGATTCATTGCATCTTCCAACTTGGTACTGGTTGGAGGCTGAAGAAAGCAGAGGCAGAAGCCAAGGACAAAGCTGCAAGATCTCTTGGAACCAAGTAGAGAGATAGACCTGAGCTAACCAGGTTATATTGTAGGACACAATAAAAGATATGAACTCTTTTATCACTTGGCTGTGTTTTGGAAAAAGAACACCCATAAATATTGGTCAAGTTTTATGACAATTAAATATACTCCAGTCTTTCAGCAGAGTATTGGACAGAATGTAATTTAGACAACATTTTAGGAGAGAAGCTATTTACAAAAAGAGGGAAAGCATACTTTATTTATTTATTTATTTTAGTTAACAAGAAAAAGAATATGCTTGTAAAAATATACCATCAAGGAAAATAAATTTTCCACATGATCCATGTCCAAAAAGGGGAAATCTCATTCTACATATTAAGTCTATCATTTCTTTGTTTTTAGCTTATTGGTTTTTAGAGAGATACCTGATGCTTTGAAATTTGACCTTTTCTTGTCTTTCTCATACTCCCACAGCTAGTGAGGGATAGGGAGCAGAATTTAAACACGGGACTTCCTGTCACTGAGTACAGCATACTATACACAATTCTATGTTACATCTCTAAGGCAAAAAAAACCCAGCATCATTAAAGTATTGACTAAAAATTAATCAAATATTTCAAACATGGGAGCAGCTAGATGGTGCAGTAGATGTAGCATCAGCCCTGAAGTCAAGGGAACCTGAGTTCAAATTTGTCCTCAGACACTTAACACTTGCTGGATATGTGATCCTGGGTAAATTACTTAACCCCATCTGCTTCAGCAAAATAAAACAAATATTTCAAATATGAAGAAAAATGTTGAAAGTATCCAGGACATTTTAATAAATGCACACTAAAATTATTCTTTGAGTTGTCAAATTACATTGCAATTTTTATTCCTTAAGCATAAAAGTATATATAGTTATAAAAAGTTCCATAATTAGATCTGGGTCATTCTAGTTCCTATAGTATAATAGCATCACTTCATTCTTAATTTTAATTTGCAAATGGATATGAACTCCTTGACATATTAAGCTTCTGTGAACAATGAGTTTACATATTATATTGCAGCATTCAAAATGGTTTATCAGGTTAAATCTGCTAGTATTTTAGCTGCAATTCCAAAGACTGGAAAAGTAATTTCCTCAGTACTCTCATAACACTGATACACTGAACATAGATAACCTTGTTAATATTTGATCCTATGTTACTATGATTTCCAATTCTGTACCACCTCTGCAAAATAATAAAATAAACAAAATATTTTTCTGGGCAAGGATGATTTCAATAAATTGCATTGATTTGAGATTCCATTTTTTAAATTGATGGGAAAATAGAATTAAGAAGAAAAATTATCTCCATATAATTGATTTTAACTTTTCTATAATAGCATAATATAAAAAAGAGTAGGCATTGAATACATGAGAAGTAGGGCAGGGAATAATTTGTAAACTGAACATGAAAGACACAAATTTTGAACAAATGATGTGCCCATGTGTTCTAGAAGAAAAAAAACATGGATAACACAAACCAATTCATAGGAATACTAGTAGTGTTAATTATATATCTCAATGTTTTCAAATAGCGGGTGCTTACATACTTTTGCTGATTTAGGTATTATAATTCTAAGCTATATATATTGATTCTATTCTTATCCTGACTTTCTAAAAATAATACATTAGAATTCTGCACAACACAATGGATTATTCTCCTAGTGTTGTTTGATATATATATATATATATATATATGTCAATGAAAGATACTATTATCTCTTATTCCTATTATAAGACAAAAAGCATCAGATTTTAAAATCATGTTTTTTAAAATTCCTTTCACACTATTTATCACCTGTGAAACATTACTAGAAATATAAGTTGACCTTATCTTCACTATGCATCTTTGTAAAAAAAAGTTCAATTTTATTTTATTTTCAGGTCCATATTTTCTCCCTCATATCTATTCTGCAAACATTGAGATATTAAGAAAAGTAAAATTCCATTAAAAACACTTGAGAGTATAGGAGTAAATGGACTTTTCCTTAAAATAATCAGCAGCATCTATTTAAAACCATCAGTAAGCATCATATGTAATGGAGACAAACTGCAACCATTCCCAATAAGATCTGGAGTGAAACAAGGTTGCCCACTATCACCGTTACTATTTAATATTGTATTAGAAACGCTAGCTTTGGCAATAAGAGCTGAGAAAGAGATTAAAGGAATAAGAATAGGCAATGAGGAAACCAAATTATCACTCTTTGCCGACGACATGATGGTATATTTAGAGAACCCCAGAGATTCTACTAAAAAGTTATTAGAAATAATCCACAACTTTAGCAAAGTTGCTGGTTATAAAATAAACCCACATAAGTCATCAGCATTCTTATATATCACTAACAAAATCCAACAGTCAGAGTTACAAAGAGAAATTCCATTTAAAGTAACTACTGATAATATAAAATATTTAGGAATCTATCTGCCAAGGGAAAATCAGAAACTTTATGAGCAAAATTACAGACCACTTTTCACACAAATTAAGTCTGATCTAACCAATTGGAAAAATATTAAATGCTCTTGGATAGGGTGAGCAAATATAATAAAGATGACAATATTACCTAAACTAATCTATTTGTTTAGCGCTATACCAATCAGACTCCCAAAAAACTATTTTAATGACCTAGAAAAAATAACAACAAAATTCATATGGAAAGAAAAGTAAAATTCCATTTACAAAGATATAGTAAAACAAATTTTGACCTTAGCCATGTTTATGTACACAGACATGTGTACAATACACATGCACATGTACCATGTATATATGTGTGTGTATGCTACTTTATGAATACACAACTTCTTGAGTAGGAAGTGGACTGAGTGTTCCATCAATATGTCCATATGGTTTTTCATTATTGCTAATGAGAGTTGCTAATTTATTTAAAGCCATTTTATCATTATAATATTTTTATTCTTGAAATTATAAAGCTACTTCCTATTTTTTCAGTAATTCCCTTGGTTTTACTCACTTTCAAATTTCCTTCAGATGAATTTTTCAATTATTTTCCCAGTTATATTAACTAATCCTTAGGCAGTTTAGTTGCCTTAGCATCATATAAGTAAAATAATTTGAGTATTTTTGCCATTTTAATTATAACTCAGCATGCCCAGGAACAATTGATATTTTTCCAATTATCTATATTTTTTATATGTATAATTTTTTGTCATTGTGTTCATATGACTTCTGTTTCTGTTATGGCAGATAGATTTCCAAATATTTAATATTATCTGTAAGTTATTTTAGATGGAATTTTCTCTGAATTCTTTCTTGCTGGATTTTATGTGCAATATAAATTAATGTTAATTTATATGGGTATATTCTGTAACTTCATCGAAATTGTAAATTGTTTGAACTCTTTTTGTGGTTTACTAATTTACTATGTAAATCATTTCATCTTCAAAGGATTAATTAATTCTACTGTATTTATTCTGTTTATAATTTTGATACTGGATGTACATATTTGTTTATGTATTCTATCCCACTAGACTCTGAGCTCTTTGAGAGCAAGGACTGTCAGCTTTCTTCTGTCTCTACCATTAAAAACAATGCTAATACATATTAGATGTTTAATAAGTGTTTATTGACTGACCAACTATTTCAATAGTTAGCATTATAGCACAATATTAAATAATAATGTTTTACCCCCAATCTTATTAGAAAGGCTCTAGTTAATCCCCATTACTGATAATGCTGGCTCTTGGTTTTAAGTTAGTGGTGTTGTTGTTCAGGTGTTTCAGTTGTATCTGACTTTCTGAGAACCTAGTTGGGATTTTCTGGAAAAAGATATTAGAGTTATTTGCCATTTCCTTCTCCAGCTCATCTTACAGATAAGAAAACTGAAGCAAATTAAGTGACTTTCCCAGTGTTACCCAGTTATTAAGTATCAGAGACTGGATTTCAGGTCAGGTCTTCCTGATTGCAAGCCTTAGTACTCCATAATACTATCTACCTACCTTTGAGGTAAAAACTATTTATCACATTAAACTATATTCAGAAAACCTCCATTTGTACTCCTGTGCTATTTATTGTTTTTTTTTTTTTTTTTAACAGAAATAATAGGTGTTAAATCTTGGTGAAATGTTTTCTTCACTGAATGATAGAATAATATATTTTTGCTATTTATTTATAAATATGATCAACCTTGTTCATAATTTCTCTAATATGGAATAAATGTTGCATTCCTGGTCTAAATCTAACCTGCTAATAGTGGCCAATCTTGTTGATATACTGTTGTAGTCTCTTTAATGTTTTGCTTAAGCTTTTTGCATCAATTTTCATTAGAGATATGTGTCTTTATTAGATTTCTTTGTTTTGATTCACACTGATTTAAGTATAAATATCATATTTTTATTATAGATAAAATTTGAGAGGAACTATACTCCTCTCTCTCCCAACATTTTTAATATTAGAAATAACTAATCTTACAATATTTGTTTGCTGCTGAAATACTGGCTTGCAACCAGGGCAGTGTAGCCAAGAGGGAATTAAAAAAAAAAAACAGTTGAGGCACCTCTCCTTATGGAAAGAAGTTGTATAGCAACCAAATATCTACTGTAATTCAGAAAAAAATTGTATGTAGAGTAAAACAGCAAAGTGGCAGAGAACAGCTCAGCTAGAAGAAACTGAAGATTGTTAATGTAACAGAAGTAATATAGCCAAACCAAGGCTACTAGGAGCTTGTAGCATATTTTGCAGCTCAATAAAATCACCAGACTAGCAGATTATAATATCAGTGGTTGTTCATTCTCCCTGTTCAGTGAGAAGCAATAAATGAAAATATCAGAAGCAAAAATGTTAGACTAATCCCTGGGCTCAGGCTATATCTATTCAATAATATATTTCTTTCACCATTAGTGGTGTGAGACTCTTCAAGTGAATTTATCTATTTTGGAGAAAGGGTTGTATGAAAGGGTTGTGGGGTCTTATTGTCTATTATTTTGTTAGACAATTTTAATTAATGAAAATTAAATATATTTTGCTTATTTTTATATAACACAAATATGTAATAAAAGTAATTCTTTGTAAATCCCTTTCACATTTTCTAAAGTGATCCTATTCAGTATTTGAAATGCTTAATAATCTGACCCTGCATTATCTATTCAATATTATTTTTCAATTATATGAAGGTCCCTACTAAGGTAATGTGTCCAATGAATAGAATGTTGGTAAATAGTTATTAAGATGGTTGTTCAATTTAAACCTCTGTTAATTAGTAGCTTTATGAACTTGGATTATTCATTTTATCTTATTATGCATCAGACAACTCTTTGTGATTTATCTATTATTTTATTTTATAAATGGATTGTGATAAACTTTGGAAAGGGAAGTTCTTACAATAGGAATTCCATATGGTGATGAATGTATACTCCCTTTAAGAAAAGATTCTATCCTCTATATCAGGGCTTCTTAAACTTTTTTCCACTCACAAATTCTTTTTGCCTGAGAAATTTTTACATGACCCCAGAAATATAAGTATATAAATTAGGTAGATAAATCAAATATTGAAAATAAGACACCCCGTCCATATTGGTGTCACAATATAGTGACTGCCATATTGAGTCACAGATCACAATTTAAGAAACTGAGTTCTTTAAATTCCATTTTACAGTGGCCTCTTTGTTTACATCTTTTCATTTGGTTCTTCAATAACCTATCATTGTTACCCATTCTACAAGGTCTACTCCAATTTCCATTTCATCTAGAAAGCCTTCTGCAAAATTTTATCCTGTATTAATTTCTTCATTAATTCTTTTTGTATCCATTGGGTATACCTCACAATTGGTACCTGATAAAGTGTCATTTAAAATTTAAAACTGTATTAATATTTTATAACACCTTGCATATTATATTACTCCAAAATCTGGCTCCCTTTTCTCATCCTGGTATAGAGATAGCCTTATGATCTTGAAAGCTAAACCAACAAAGTCTTCTGACAGATTTTCCAAAGGGCTTGAGTTTGGAGGTAAAGGAGATTGTGCCTGTGGTCTAAAGACCATCATGAATATACAGTTGCTCAAAAAAGAAATTGACTCCTGGTTAAAATTTAGTGAGTATTGCTACACATGAGAGAAATGAAATAAAAATTAGTTCTTTGACTGTGGAGAGCTCTTTCACCTTATGTCGTAATGGTCATGAATTGTGATAAAAACACAGAGAACTCTAAGAAATATGCAATTTTCATATAACAAAAGATAGTTCTTTATGTTCTCAGAAAGTCAAATAAAGGAATTGAAATTAAATTGAATTGAATTAAATTGAAATTAATTAAAATGCTTTAATTATGTTCTCAATGAGTAGAAATAGTAAGAATAACAATTGTTAATATATAGCCTTTACTGCGTGTCAAGCATTATTAAGTATTTCATAATTATTATATCATTTGCTTCTCATAACAGCACTGGGAAGGAGGTATTATTACTAATATTCCTATTTTATATATGAGGAAACTGAGGCAAACAGGGATAAAAATGATTTCTCAAGTTCACGCAGCTAGTAAATGTTTGCAGTTATATTCAAACTCAGTTCTTTCTGACTACAGACTGGCATGCTGTCCATTTAACACCTTAAGTTGCCCAAACAAAATATGATGAAGAGATCTGCAATGTATTTAGAATGCAGAGGAAGGACACATATTATGTGCAAAACTTAATAAAATCCTCCAAACCTAGCAAGAAACTTGATATTTGGTGACTTCAATGTCAATACTCACTTGTCATATGAAGAATTTCAGCGATTCATATGATTTATTTCTTTGTAATTTACAACAAATGTTAGGCACAAGTTAGCATGCCAAAGAAACATATTGGGAAAAATATGAAAAAGGACAAAGGCTGGAATATTCATGAGTTTCATCTCAGCATTCCTTTGTTTTTTTCTTTTAATAAGTGACTTCAATGCTATTCATTGGACAATGATCTCAAAAATAAAACTGATAATATCTTAACAGGGGAGTTATGTAAGGGGTCATTTTAGAAACAACCATCCTTGCACATTCAGATGACAAACTAGTTATAACAAAAGTCATGAACAGTACCAAATTAGAAGACTAAAGATTATGCAATTACAGGAGCTCCAACTTTACCTTTTTGAACAAGTTAAATAACTATGAAAAATGACAAATGAATAAGGAATGGTTATCACCACTTCTTAGAAAAAATAAATTCATGTAAAAGTTCAGATAATATTTTCTCTATTAATATATCTTTACTAACCCCTCAATTGTTAATGTTTTCTTACGCCTTTAAAAATCAGAGTTTTCAAAAACTGCTTCAGTCAGCAAATGTTTAGTTTCTTTCCCATGTAGGAAAAATAATTCTATTCTATTCAACAATAAATATGTAGTAAATATGTACTAAAATCAAGTAGTGGGGGCAATATGGATAGTCGTTCTTAGAATTAAGACAACTTTATTCAGGTTGTACCCTTTACATATATTGACTGTGTAATTCTGACCAACTTTTGAATGCCCAGGGTCATTTTTGAAGAACATGAATTGCATACCAGTTACTGATACTGGTTGTATAAGTTACAGATAATAGAAGTTTGTCAAAATTGATACAGGAAGTTTCTTCACCAAATATCTCCTAAAATCAATTAAATAATATATTCAAACAAAAACAAATCTTTCTTCCATAAAAATACCCAAAACAGTTTTTCCTAAGATATAATATATCACCTGCATAGTTAAAAAATATTTGTTTCTTACTTTCTCTAGAATAAAATAGAAACTCTTCTGTAGAGCATTGGAGACTTTCTTCAATATGACTCCAACCTATCACTTTAGTTTTATTTAATGTTATTTCTACATACTCTACATTTCAACCATACTAGACTACTTGCTCTTACCTGAACTCAACATTATTTCATCTCTGAGAAGTTCGCATAAGTCATCTATTTGTGTTATATACTATCTTCTTATCTTTAATCCTTATCTTTCTCGAATGCTCAGTTCTGACACCATTTTCTCCATAAATTTGTCTTTGCTAAACATTGTTAATGTTTTCCCAATCCTTGATTTCTCTTATAGTTATCCATCCATCCATCCATCTGTTGATACATCAATTTGTCTGCATGTTGAATATAAGTTGTACATAATATATATTATGTGATATGTATATATATGTACAAGTACATATAATATGTAAGTTGTAATATATACATATATACATAATATATGAGTATAATAAAATGAACTGCATTCCCTTAACTTCTTGCTAAAAGAAATTGATAGTTCTTTATTTCTTACATCAGGAAATTATGCAGCACAAGATCATTGTACTGTAGAAGTCTTTCTTCAAATATTAATCTTTTTTCTAATGACTTCTGACTGAAAATATTAGATGGTTACATAAAAAGATTCAAAATTTCAGGTTTCAATTTCCAGAAAAAATGAAATTTTTATCTTAGGTAGTTTTTATCCCTGAAATTTTTGGCACTATAAAGTGGTTTATCATCAGGAATAAATATAATTTTATCAGAGGAAATAACATTAAAGAAGATTCATTATAATGTTTTGTCTTTAGCCTAAAAAGTATGCAATTTTTTCAACTGACTTGCAGATGAAATCTCCTATGTACATTATATTTCTCTATTAAAAGGGTAGCTCACTGAAGTCAAATTGTTTTACTTTTTTTAAATTTGCATACCTAGTATTTGGCATATACTTTGCATATGCAAGGGATTTGGAAAAAATGGCTCTTCCATTCATCTATTATTATTGTCAGGCATTGTATGGCAACTTCAGTATTCTGGACCAAGCAATTACCAACTATTACTGTTCTTGTCTTCATCCTTTATCACTTATTAATTGATATCTTCCCTTACTTTTGTGACTATTCTCTTGTTATTGTTTGATGCCTAGTTTTCATTTTTATTTTCCTCTCTTTACATCAACAATGTTTAAAATAATACTTGGCATATAATAAGTACTTAAAATACTTGATGACTTTATGATTCTTGATATGATAATCAATTTCTTTAGTATGTCTAGCTCATTTCTTTATGAAGAACCACAAAGCTGTTTTAAAACCATTTTCTTTTTTTTCTCTTTTCCATTCTCCATGAAAAGGAAAAAAAAATTCTCTCCCATCCCCATTTAAGGTTTACTCCTTTCTCCTAGTCTTGAAAGGTAGATAGCATTTTTCATCATGAGTCTTTTGGAAATTATCTTTAATCATTTTTCACTGAACCACTGAAAAGAACCAAGTCTTTCATCGTTCATCATCACACATTCTTGCTGTTATTGTGTGCAATGTATGCCTGGTTCTGTTTGTTTTGCTCAGCATCAGCTCGTGTAAATCTTTCCAGGCCTATCTAAAACCTGTTTGTTCATCATTTTTATAGAACAATAATATTCCATTATCTTCATATACCACATCTTGTGTAGTCATTCCCCAATCAATGGTCATTCATTCATGTTACCAGTTCTTTGCCACTACAAAAAGAGAGAATACAAACATTTTGGCACATGGGGTCCTTTTCCTTTTTTATGATTTCTTTGGGATACAGACCCAGTAGTGGTATTGCTGAGTCAAAGGACATGCACAGTTTAATAACCCTTTGGACATCATTCCAAATGCTCTCCAGAATGGTTGGATTATTTCACAACTCCACCAATAATGCATTAGTGTCCCAGGTTTCCCATACCCCCTCTAACATTTATCATTATTTTCTCCTGTCACTTTAGCCAATCTAAGAGGTGTGAGATGGCACTTCAGAGTTGTTTTAATTTGAATTTCTCTAATTAATAGTGACAGAGCATTTTTTTCAAATAGCTATAGATGGCTTTAATTTCATCATCTGAAAATTGTTCATATCCTTTGACCATTTTTCAATCAGGAATGACTTATAAGTTTAAAACATGTCCTTTTATATTTTAGAAATGAAACACCTTTAGCAGAAATGCTGGCTGTAAAACATTTTTCCCACTTTTATACTTCCCTTTTAATCTTGTTTCTGATGGTTTTGTTCGTGCAAAAACATTTTAGTTTAATATAATTGTTATCCACTTTGCCTCTCACAATGTTCTCTAGTTTTTCTTTTGTCACAAATTCCTCCTTCTCCCAAGAACTGATAGGTAAACTATCCCTTGCTCTCCAAATTTACTTATGGTATCATCCTGTATGCATTTTGACCTTATGGTGTGTGTTGTAGATGTATGCTGAATTTCTGACATTATTTTCCAGTTTTTTTTAGCAGTTTTTATGAATTCTCATCCCAGAAGTTGGAGTTTGAGGGTTTATCAAAAACTAGATTATTATAGTCATCGACTATTGTGTCATGTATATCTAATCTATTCCACTGATTCACTACTCTATTTCTTAGTCAATACCAAATGCTTTTGATGATTGCTGCTTTATAATATAGTTTTATATCTGGTTCTCTTGTTTTTTATAATGCAATATTATTCCATAAAAATTATATATTACATGTTCATCCATTTCTTAATTGATGGATATAGACTCAATTTCTAATTTTTTGTAAGCAAAAGACAGACCTGCTATAAACATTTTTTTAAATTCTAAATCTTTTTCCTTTTCCTTTGATTTCTCTGAAACTGACATCTAGAGTTCAAGGACATGCACAGTTCTACAATCCTTTAGTGATAGTTTAAATTGTTCTCTAGAAGGCTTAGGTCAGTTAACAATTCCACCAATAGTGCATTTAGTGTGTCTATTTATCCATATGCCTTCTACATTTATCATTTTTCTTGTCTGTCATATTAGCCAAACTGATAGGTATGAGGTAGTATCTCAGAGTTGTTTTAATCTGTATTTCTCTAATCAATAATGATTAAGACATTTTAGATGACTTTAGATAGCTCTGATCTAATCTCTTAAAAACTGTTCATTTTATTTGATCATTTTTACCTTAAGGAATTGATATCAATTTTATAAATTTGACTCATTTCCCTATATGAGAAATGATGCCTTTATCAGAGAAACTTCCTATAAGTTTGTTTTTATATTACTTCATTGTCCTTTGGAACTTTTAGCAAAATGTAATTTCCCTGCTCCTCTCTATAAATTAGGTCTATTTTTTGGTTTTGCTTTGTCTGAGAACACGATTATTACTCCTGCATATATGTATATATATACTCTCATATACATATATATACATGAAATGTATATTTCTTTCAAATCTCTTTCAAAAATTAAAAGAAATATGTTTTATTTGATTAAACATACATCTTTTTTTTTTTTTTTTTTTTTTTTACCACAAACGATTATTCTCATTTTTCTTGGGCAGGTGATTCTTGGTTATATTTTAGATCTTTTCCTTTCCAGAATCTCATATTCCAAAGCCTCTGTTTCTTTTAATGTGGAAGGTGCTAAACCTTGCATGATTCTGAAAAATGGCTCCATAATATTTAAATGTTTTCCTTCTGGCTGCTTACAATATTTTCTTCTTGGTCTTGAAGCTCTGAAATTTGGTTTTAATATTTCTAGAAGTTTTCATTTTGGCATCTCTTTTAGGAATTAATAAGCAGATTATTTCACTTTGTATTGTACTCTCTGGATCTATGATTTACAATTTATTGAAATATGTTATCTAGGTATATGTTTGATCATGACTTTCAGGTTTTCCAATAATTTTTAAATTATCTCTTCTCAATGTATTTTCCACAAGAGTTGTTTTTTTCCAGTCATATTTTCTTGACTTTTTTTCATTATTCTGATTTAGTTTTATTATTTCTTGATGTTTCATCAATTCATCAACTTCAATGTACCCAATCCTGATTTTGAAGGAATTATTTCATTCCTCTATTTTTTATTTGATCTTTTTTTTTGCTTCCTAAACTATTATGTTCTTCAGTATTTCTTCAGTGTCTTTCTAAACTATCTTTTAATCACCAGCAGATATTCATTTCATAATTTTTTGAATTATAAAGGGTCACAGATAGTGGGGGAACTCTGGGTGAAGTATAAGACCCTTCAGCCCAGAGGGAACTTGCTGACAATGCCTAGTTTGGCTCCCCATCTTCCCTAAGGGATCTTGGCCTTCCTGAGAAGTCAGGGGGTGGTGAAAACCTGTGTAGTGATTAAAACAGAGTGATACCAGGTGGCTAAGAGTGATACCAGGTGGCAAACTACATACAATAGCAAGTTGTTTATGTAGTCCCATGTGCACAGTATATATTTAGCACATGCCCAATATTGTTTTAGTTACATAAGGGTATTAGGGTATAAAAGGGTGAGATAATGTAGAATAAACAAACTCCATATTGTAATCATCCTCAGTAGTCTTGCCTCATCACTCCTCCACTAAGTATGTTTTAACCACCATAGGGGCTCTACAAAGCATAGTATGTTATGTCACCCCAACTTGGGGGCTCTAGAGAGCAGGGCATAACATTGCATCATTCTCAGGTTTTTTTTTTCTAATTTTCCTCTAATTTTTTATTCTTCCTGCAATTCTTTTTAGGCATGTGTTAGGTTGACATTTTTTTTTTTTTTGCTTGGAATATTTTTTGCTTGCTTGTAGCTTCTGTCACGTTTTAAAAGTTCTTTTCTTCTGAGTTTCTATCTTGATCTTCCTGGCCACCATGGCAGCTTTATATAATCACGGTCCCATCCTATTTCTTGACTTTGAACTTTTTGTTAGAGTAGGGATATGTCCTCCTAGTGATTGGGAAGTCTCAAACTTTATGCTTCTTTCTGGTGCTATTTTCAGAGCTAGTTCTGGGGATCTTAATATTTTGGTGCTTTCAAGGTAGTTTTATCTGAGGTATATGGTTATTGCTTTCCTAATTTATGTTATGGTCTTTACCTAGAAAGTCTCCTGCTTCCCTGACAATGCAAGTACCAATGTTCCTCTCTGTTCTAGAGCTAAGATCTGATTAAATGCATTCCTTTTCACCCTGGAACTGTGACTTAAAACTAAATTATGGGCAATAGAATTGACAAATAGTACCCATGGTTAGGTAAGGGTTCGCTGAAATCTCTGACCAGTTGTACACTCTCCTTATCATTTGTGAGCTAATTGCTGCTACTGCTGTCACTGTCTTCAAGATCCACCATTAGGGTTGCTTCCATATACACTTTGAGCTGGTGTCACAGACATTTCCTTTTGACTTTCTAAGATATCTTAGGCATGTCTCACCATGATCTTTTGTTACTCAACACTTCAGAATTCAACTTGACATGCGATTTAAAAGTTTTTAGAGGGAAATGTTGGCAGATTTGGATTGGATTGCTGCCTCTATTTACCATCTTGTCTCCTTTCCAGATTTATCCCTATTGGCAGTAACTGTGGATATTTCTTCTCAAACATTTGAGCTATAAACTCCACTTTACTAGTTGCGTAATCTTATACAAGTAATTTAAATCTTAAGTACTTAACACCGTTTTGCCTTAGTTTCCTTAATGGTAAAATGTGGACAATAAAAATACCCACATCCCAGAGGTATTAGGGTTAAGTGAAATAATATTTGTAAAGTGCTTATTATAGTGGCATATGATAAATATCATATAAATATATAGCTATTATTTTAGTACTCTGCCATCTTTTCCATCAAATCAAAACACTGTTTTTTTCTTTCTCATTGAAATGTTTTTTTTTTTTCATTTAATTTACATGTCATCTGGGACCCCTTTATCGCAACTACAGCTGATGAATAGGGTTCCAAGAATCAGTTGCTCACATCTCCCTTTGAGAATTTTTGGGTATCATTAACTAATGCCATTGGCTTGAGCCCCCAGACTCCTAAAGATTATATATTGAAAAATCAATCTAATTAGCCAGTCTTAAATAGAATTTAAAAAGGAGAATTTAATGTTACTATAATAATTGGTACAAAACATCACCCTAGAAGTATGTCATCTACTCTCCCTCAAATCCATAGTCCAGATAGAAACTTGGTTTAACCATAGGGAACACATATGGAAAAGAACTAATTCACATGTTCTGGTTGTTAGAAACTTTCCCCCAGCCCATTCATGGTGAACCATTTTACTTTGGTTTCCAATGTAGACATTTCTGACAGATGATCCATCGAAACAAATAGGACACCAATGAAAATAAGGAAACTATTGCTGCAGTGAGTCTATATATAAGGAGATTTGATCTCTTTGTTGGGATCTTCATAGAGCCATAAATGCAGGCAGTCTTGGAATCCAATGTTGCAGACAATACTTGTATCAGATTCAGAGCCAATGTTTAGGATATTAGTCAGAACATCCTGTGGACCCTTCACAAAATGGAAAATGCTCTTCTGGTGGGAGCAAAAGATTATCTGAGATTGTAGCCAAAGTTGAATCTGAGGCTTATGCTTCTCCTTTCCTCCTTAGGAAGTTCCTTTTTAGGAATATGTAAAAAAGCCACATTTCAAGTTTTGCCTTTTCAACTCATATAATTTAGAGACATTTAAGAGATTTCATCTCTTAGAGATGAAATCAAGATTCTTGGCCTTTTAGAGCATATTTCCTATCACATACCTTTTCACTTTAATCAGTGTTTTTTGAAGACTTTTCTAATTTCTTTTGATTGATTGATCTATTAAGTAAGACATGTTCTCACCTATAGTTTCACAACCAAACCCCAAGGTGGGATGGGTTCAACTCTGCACTTATTTATGCTTTTAGATTTTCATTCTTAAGAATCCTTCTTTTTTCTTAGACTTGTTCCCTCATAGAATCCATGAGATTTTAACTATCCTTTCTCTGAAACCTTAAAATCTATCATTTCTTAGCCAAGAATACATTCAATCTTTTAGAATTAATAAACACTGTAACATAACATTTTGAAAAAATATTAGTAACCCCAATATCTAATAATATCATATCTAATAATGTATTATGAAAGTGAATGAGAAACTCTAGCTGAAAATTCTCAAATCAATTCCTGAATGATGTGATTATTCTTTAATCTAATTTAAGAAGTCATTATTGTAGTAGTTAATAATATAGAAGAAACTAAAATATGCAAACCTACATATGTAATTTATAAAGAAAGGATGTTCCTTTTTGTCTATTGATATTACTATTCATATTTTTATTAAATTATCTATCATATGAAAAAATATCATTTATATTTATTTAGATTTTGGGTGAGGTGGGGATAAGTCATCAATTCTGATGAAGTGGGAAAAGGAAATTCAAGTGAAGAACCTCCTTTTACCAGTGCAGTTTGGTATTTATTTTACAACTTTTAGTCAATGAGTCAGCACATGAATTCAAGATTTCCTGACTACAATATCAGTTTCTTATTTAATATACCAAATTACTTCCTATTTAATACTTAAATTTAATTAAACTCCACCATAGTCACTATAATAACTTTAAACATGATCCAATGTTAACAGATATAAACAGACATATCCTTTTCTTTCATACAATGTTACTTTCTATCTGCTATTTTTTATCTTGAATTTTTGATTTACAAATTCTGCTTTTTTCATTAAAGCATAAGCATCTTGAGGACAGGAAATGTTTTTTTTTTGTTTTGTTTTTTCTTTGTTTCTCTAGTACTTAGCACAATACTTAGCTCATAGTAAGCTCTTAATAAGTGCCTGTGGCAAAAAGTTATATTCTGAGATTGGGGAACATTTTTATACTCTGGGAAATCACTGTGTTATAGCATCAAGATAAAATGTGTACTGCACTCAGCATTTCATTTTCCAATAAGAAAACATGTTTCCAATCTCACAATGCTGGCTTAATTGTGTTAACTCTATAGAGCCTTTTCAAGTGATAAATGGCTGCACCAGTACATATGGCCTAAAGAAATAATTAGCTAGTTGCTAGTATATATAATTTTGAATTAGAAAAAAAGTACAACCTGAGTAGGTGGATAGAAATAGGCTTCTTTTCTTCAACTCAGAATAGATGGAATATGTAGACAAAAGGATTTTTAGCAGGCACATCTACATCTGCCCTTAATAAATTGATTCAACCTTCTCCTATCTCTTTCCTTGGCTTCTTAGTAAATTAAAAATTGTTATGTGACAACTACAGAGGCAAATACTGATTTAGATAATGGCTCTCTTAGAGCCTCCATCAACTCTTGAAAAGACTTATGTATAAAAAAGTACATTTCAAGGATAAATCTATGCCGATAAACTCCTCATGAAGTAATATTTGCTTTCCTCATCTCTCTGCACAAACACATATCATTCTCCAGCTCTCCTTGGCTACTGAATAATGAATGGCAGCAGGCTATTGAGCTGCTTTTCTTTGATTGAGGAGCATAGAGAGGGACCATAATTTACAAAAAGTGAATCAAAGGTGAAACAAAATTAATGCCTTTTGGTGTCATGTTAAATAAAAATGCATGGGAAATTAAATAGGCATATGGCAGAGTATGAGATGAGTCAAAATATATGTGAGCATATCTTTTATCTTTATAGCCAAAAATGTCATTATGCAGTCATATTCTGAGTAAAAATGTAGCTGAAAAGACAGATTGGAAGGGAAACATTCTTGTCCACATTGATTATTTGCATAATAAGTTTTCATGGTAGTTGTCATTCTTTGCATGGTCTGTTACTGGTCAACTGGAAAATATGATAGATAAAAACAAATACCCTTAGATATATACCAAGATATACAATCACTGCTATGTATTTTACCAGAAGAAATAAATATGAAAATATAAGTATAAATAAAGTATGCAAACGAAGTAATCTCTTATTTTAAAAAAATCATTGCATTGATTTTAGTTTCTTGATTTTTTTTGCAGTACATATTTGAGGAAGGATCTCAGTCTTTCAGAATCCTTTCAACTGGAAATACTGAACTTTCAATAAAAATCCATACTCTATTGTTATCCTATGTTTTTTTTTTTTCATTTAAAGCCATATGAGCACAGCTTATTTTATTCCAGGGGTTAATGACTACACCATCATAGATGACAATATATAAAATAGTTTTGCTATAAGAATTCACAAGCCTATTATTTAAAGAACCAGAAAAAAACTAATAATGCTGAAGATTTGCTTAAAATAAATTCAAGATAATTATGCACTACAAAGGGCAGCAATATTTTTTGGTAGGTACAAATCATTTGGACAAATTACTTAAAACTATTGATACTTCCTTGGATTTACAACTAATACAGTGTATTAGAATGAATAATAAGCTGGTGTTAGAACCAAGAAAACCTGTATTCAGGTTTGATCTATCACAACTTACTTACTATTTGACTCCAATATTTCACCTCTCCTCTCAGTCACCTAGGTGACTTAAGAGTATAAGTTGCTGATAAGATGTCAACTTGAATTGGTAGACAGAGTTTCCCTACCTGTGAGGTTCCTATATCAATGAAATCACAAATCCAGTCCCCATTCTTCTACTTCATCTTATAATTAGTCAATCAGCATTTATCAAGTGTTTATTTTATGGCAAGCACTATATTAGGTCCTGAGAAAATAAATTTTAAAATGAGCATCCCTAACCTGAAAAAGACTATATTTTGCTAATGATCTCTAATAGCTTTATGTATTAACTAAATTAAGCTGCTCTCCAGTTTGGAGTTGTTCAGTACAGTGGTGTGAAAATCATTTGAGACAGGCAATAATTTTGATACAGTTTCACTTTATCACAGTAATGGTTATGCATGTGTAATTCTATTGATGTTAGGCTGATTCAGAATATCTGATCTTGATAAGATGAATTTGGATTGAACTAACTTTCCCACCTTTACTTAGTTATCTCTCAATCAAATATTAGATTTTAAATCAAATGTTCATTCTATAAATGTTTTTTGGGGGTAAGATATAAAATAAGTTTTTGAAGAATTGTTATTTCTCAATAAAAATTATAAGATCATACATTTTAATGATTGTTAGAGATAATGAATTGGATATTAATATTGGGAAACAAAGATTTCATGGGTCACATCTCATGTAAAAAAAATCATCCGAGTTGAAGAAGCAAGGCAACTTTAGGGAATATCAAGAAATGTGTGCCAAAAAACTAAAAAAAAAACAAAAAAAAAAACCTAACACCTTTAAAATCATCTCTTTTTTCAGACCTTGATGTAGACAGCCCAAACCCTGAAATCAAGGGGCAGTAGCAGTGCCCTGGAAACTGCTAAATGTCTGTTTTTATTGGAAACAGGAGGGAGGCAGCCAGAGCGACCAGTACAAATGCCAGCACAGACAGAGGAGGGTTCCAGGGCAGAACAGTCTTAGCATAGCAGTATGACTTCCATGGGGCAGAGAGTTTGCAGGAGAAAACAGATCAGAGAAGAAATAGACAGCAAAACAATAATAGTGGGAGATCTCAAACTTGCACTCTCAGAAGCAGAAAAATCAAACCACAAAATAAATAAGAAAGAAGTTAAAGAGGTAAAAAGAACATTAGAAAAGTTAGGTATGATAGATCTTTGGAGAAAACTAAATGGAGACAGAAAGGAGTACACTTCCTTCTCAGCAGTTCATGGAATATATACAAAAACTGACCATATGTTAGAATATAAAGACATCAAATTCAAATGCAGAAAGGCAGATATAATAAATGCATCTTTTTCAGATCATGATGCAATAAAAATTACATTCTATAAAAAGGCAGGGGGAAATAGACTAAAAAGTAATTGGAACTTAAATAATCTCATCCTAAAGAATGAATGGGAAAACAGCAAATCATAGACACAATTAATAATTTAACCCAAAAAAATGACAATAATGAGACAACATACCAAAATGTGTGGGATGCAGCCAAAGTGGTAATAAGGGGAAATTTTATATCTCTACAGGCCTACTTGCATAAAATAGAGAAAGAAAAAAATCAATGAATTATGCTTGCAACTAAAAAAGCTAGAAAAAGAGCAAATTAAAAATCCGCAATCAAACACTAAACTTGAAATTGTAAAAATAAAAGGAGAAATTAATAAAATTGAAAGGAAAAACTATTGAATTAATAAATAAAACTAAGAGTTGGTTCTTTGAACAAACCAACAAAATAGATAAACCCTAGGCAAACTTGAATAGACAAAGGAAAGAGGAAAATCAAATTGTTACTCTTAAAAATGAAAAGGGAGAACTTTGCACTAATGAAGAGGAAATTAGAGCAATAATTAGGAGTTACTTTGCCCAAATTTATGCCAATAAATTTGATAACTTAAATGAAATGGATGCATGCTTTAAAAAATATAGGTTTCCCAGATTAACAGAGGAAGAAGTTAAATAGTCCCATTTTAGAAAAAGAGATAGAACAAACTATTAATCAATTCCCTAAGGAAAACAATTTACTCCAATTTAAAGAACAATTAACTCCAATGCTATATAAACTATTTGAAAAAAAATTAGGGAATGAAGGAGTCCTATCAAATTCCTTTTATGACCCAGACAAGGTACTGATACCTAAACAAGGTAGGATGAAAACAGAAATAGAACATTATACACCAATCTCCCTAATTAACATTGATGAAAAAAATATTACAGAAAACCTTCCCCAGGATAACACACCATGACCAAGTATGTAGGGCCAGTTCAATATTAGGAAAAATATTAATATAATTGACTATATCAAAAACCAAATTAAAGAATAGGGGGGACTTCTGGCCAAGATGGCGGCAAGGAGGCACACAGCTGTGTAAGCTCCACATTTTCTCTCAGAATCCATCTCATTACAAGCCTCTGAATTAATGCCTGACTGAAAAAAAAAAAAAACACCGAGAGTTACCAAGAGAAAACATCCTTGAGATTCGACAGGAAAGGTCTGTTTTTGCTCGAGGGCAGGATGGTTTCAGATTGCGCACAGTCTGAGGGCAGCAGCAGCAAGAGCTCTGCAGGGAGCTCACAGCCAAGCAGACCAGAGGGGGTTGGGGTGTGATGTCAGCCGTCTCTGTGGGGGGAGCTTTGCTACAGGACTGGATAGTTTGCCCTGGCAGCAAGTCAGTAGCCCAGAAGAAAAGCTAAAAACACCAGGGGTGAAGAATACAACCCCAAACAGCTGGAGTTTCTCGGGACCTGGCCACCCCTCCCCCACAGCATCTCAGCACACTCTCAGAGTCTCGGAGTGCAGGTGCAGCCCAGTCCTGCTAGTGCCTCACTGCTGGCCCCCCAGTCTGTAGAGGAAGCTTGGCAATGTCACCCAGCCCCTCCCCCCAAAAAACAGATTCCATTTGGGATTTTTTTCTTTTTTTCTTTGCTAGTTTGTCTCTGATTCTTCTCTGACAAAATGAGCAAAAAAATGAAAAGGACCTTAACAATTGACAGCTTTTATACGGACAGAGAACAGACTCTAAACCCTGAGGAGACTAAAAGCAGACTCTCCAGGTGAATCCCCAAAGGAGGAGATCATTTGTTCCTCAGCACAGATGAATCTCATAGAAGAAATTAAAAAGGCTCTCACAAGAGAGCTAGAAGAAAAATGAGAAAAGGAGAGGGAGGCTTGGCAAGAGAGTTTGGAGAAGTCATCCCACTCATTTAAAGACAGAGTGGATAAAGAAATAAAATCCCTGAAAAATATGATTAGTGAACTGGAAACAGAAAATAGCTCTCTAAAAAACAAAATTGGTGAAATGGAAAAACATTCCATAGAACAAATTGGAAAATTAGAAAAAGATATAAAAAAAAGTGAATAAAGAAAATACTTCATTGAAAATCAGAATCAAGCAAATGGAATTGCATGACTCAAGGAGACAAGAAGAATCAATCAAGCAAAACCAAAAAAATCAAACAATGGAGAAAAATGTGAAATACCTTCTTGGGAAAACAACAGACCTGGAAAATAGGTTTAGGAGAGACAATCTGAGAATCATTGGCCTCCCAGAAAAATACGATGAAAAAAAGAGCCTGGACACTATTTTCCAGGAAATTATCAAAGAGAACAGCACAGAAGTCATAGAAGCAGAGGGTAAAATAGACATTGAAAGATCACGATCACCCAAAAAAGGGATCCAAAATCAAAACACAAGAAATATAGTGGCCAAATGCCAGAACCCCTCAAACAAAGGAAAAAATACCCGTTGCTAGAAAACCCAATTCAAATATAGAGGAACCACAATAAGGATCACCCAAGATCTAGCAGCATCCACATTAAAAGATCAAGGGCCTGGAAATGATATTCCAAAAAGGCAAGGAACTCGGTATGCAACCACAAATAACTTACCCAGCCAGAATGAGCATCTTTTTCCAGGGAAGAAGATGGTCATTCAATGAAATAAGTGAATTTCACCTATTTTTGATGAAAAAAGCAGAATTTAACAAGAAGTTTGATCTACAAATACAGAACTCAAGAGAAACCTAAAAAGGTAAAAAGGAATCTTGGGAACTATATTTCTGCTGTAAAGATGTATAAAGAATACATGTATACCCTGTTCTAGAAAATAGAGGTGAAAGGACATTTAAAAAAAAGGGTGGGGGGTACACATCTCATGAAGAGGAAAGAAAACTTATTATATCTGAGAGAAAGAATGGAGGGGATGAAATAGTGGGATTTTAACCACAGAATTGGCTTTAAGAGAAAAAATTTTTAAATATTAATTTATGGGAAATCCTCCCATCCCATTGAAAATGAGGGAATAACAAACAGAAGGGAAGGGAAACTGTGGGAGGGAAAGGAGTGATGGGGGGAGGAACCCAAGGTGGGGAGGAGGGAACTAAAAAGGAGGGCGGAGAAGCAAGTGGTGCCCAAGTTTTACTAGGAAGGGGTAAGGGAAAAGAAGGAGGCTAAACAGGGTTAAAAGATGGCAAGTAAACAGAATTGGTAATTTTAACAAAAATGGAATGGGGAAACCCCCCATAAAGAGATGCAGTTAGTAGAATGGATTAAAAGTCAGAATCCTACAATATGTTGTTTACAGGAAAAAACCTGAAGCAGGGAGATACATGCTGAATAAAGGTAAAAGGTTGGAGCAGAATCTAATATGCTTCAGGTAAAGTCAAAAAAGCAGGGGTAGCCATCCTGATCTCAGATCAAGCAAAAACAAAAATTGATCTAATTAAATGAGATAAGGAAGGGCACTATATCTTGCTAAAGGGTAGCATAGATAATGAAGCAATATTGATATTAAACATATATGCACCAAGTGCTGTAGCATCTAAATTCTTAAAAGAGAAATTAAGAGAGCTGCAAGAAGAAATAGACAGCAAAATAATAATAGTGGGATCCCTAACCTTAAATTAGAAAATCAAACCACAAAAATAAAAAGAAGTCAAAGAGGAAAAGAATACAGAAAAGTTAGATATGATAGACCCCTGGAGAAAAACAAATGGAGACAGAAAGGAGTACACTTTCTTTTCTGCAGTTCATGGAACCTAAAAAATAGAATTAATATTAGGACAAAAACCCCAAACCAAACTGGCAGAAATAGTAAATGCATCCTTTGACCATGATGCAATGAAAAACACCAACAAAAAGCCAAAAGAGACCAAAAAAAATTGAAACTAACTCATTAAAGAATATTGGGTAAACAAAGTCATAGACATAATTAATAATTCACCCAAGAAATGACAATAATGAGACATCATACCAAAATGTGGGATGGAAAGTGGTAATAGGGGGGAAATTCTTACCAGAGGGCTACGATTAGAGAAAGAAACAAAATTGGGTTTGAACTAAAAATGCTTGAAAAAACAAATTAAAACCCCCAGTCAAACACTAAACTTGAAATTTAAAAAAAAGGGAGATCAAAAATTGAAAGTTAAAAAAACATTGAATTAATTAATAAAACTAAGAGTTGCTTCTATGAAAAAACAAAATGCCCCTTTAAAACTATTAAAAAAGGAAAGAGGAAAAAAATTGTTACTTAAAATGAAAAGGAGAACCCTCCCATTAATGAAGAGGAAATTAGAAAAAAATTAGGAATTACTTTGCCCAACTTTATGGCAATAAATCTGAAATTTAAATGAAATGGAAGAATATTCAAAAAATAGCTTGCCCAGATTAAAAGAGGAAGAAGTAAATATCCTAAAAGTCCCATCTTAGAAAAAAGAAATAGCAAGCATTAACCAACCCCAAGAAAAACCAACCAATAGATTTCATTGAATTCTACTAGACATTTAAAGAAAATTTATAATGTATATAAACATTTGAAAAAATTGGATTGAAGGAGTCCCATCAAACTGCTTTTAAGACACAGACATGAAATTGATACCTAAACCAGGATCTGATAACAGAGAAAGAAAAATTATAGACCAACTCCAAAGAATACAATGCTAAAATTTTAAATAAAATATTAGAAAAGATTACAGAAAAATTCCCCGAATAAAACTATGACCAAGAGGATTTATACCAGGAAGAGGTTCAATATTAGGAAACATTAGCATAATGAACCACAATAACCAAACTAACAAAAACATATGATCATCCTAATAGATGCAGAAAAAGCATTTGATAAAACCAAATCCACCCTAATAAAAACACTTGAGAGTGTAGGAATAAATGGACTTTTTCTTAAAATAGGGGAGAATTTTAAAAACCATCAGTAAGCATCAATGCAATGGGGAAAACTGGAACCTTTCCAGTAAGATCTAGAGGAAGCAAGGTTGCCCACTATCACCATTATTATTCAAATTGATTAGAAACACTAGCCCGGCAAAGAGTCGAGAAAGAGATTAAAATAGAATAGGCAATGAGGAAACCAAACTATCACCTTTGAAGATGATATGACGGTATCCTTAGAAACCCCAGAGATCTATAAAAAGTATTAGAAATAACAAACTTTGGGTTGAGGTTATAAAATAAACCATATAAACCTCAGCATTTTATACATCACCAAAAAATCCAACAGCAAGAGATACAAAAAGAAATTCCATCAGAATAACTGTCGACAGTAAAAATTTAATCATCTACCAAAGGAAAGTCAAAAAAAAAACTTTCCACACAAATAAAGTCAGATTAAATAATTGAAAATATTATGTCTTGGATAGGTAAAAATAAAAAGATGACAAATCCCTAAACCAATGTATTTATTTAATATTACCAATCAGACTTCCACAAAATTTTAAGATCTAGAAAAAATTAAAAAAAATCTATATGGAATAATAAAAAGGCAAGAATCCTAAAAGAATTAATGAAAAAAAAAAATCAAATGAAGGTGGCCCAGCTGTACTGATCTAAAACTATTATAGCAGCAGCACCAAAACCATTTGGATTTAAGAAAAGATTAGTTGATCGAAACAGGTTTTCAAAGACAGAACAGTCAATATAGCAATCTAGTTTTGACAAATCCAAAGATTCTAACTTTGGGATAAGAATTATTATTTGACAAAACTGTAAATTGAAATTATATCAGAAATTAGCAGGGACCCCACACTTAAAAATGATAACAAGATAAGATCAAATGGGTCCATGATTTAGATATAAAGAACGAGATTATAAAAAATTAAAGAATATAGGATAGTTTATCCCCGGCTTCTGGGGAGGAAGAAATTTGTGACCAAAGAAGAACTAGAGACCATATTGATCCAAAAATAAAAAATTTGATTATATTAAATTAAAAACTTTAGAAACAAAACTAATGCAAAAAGATTAGAAGGGAAGCAACAAACTGAAAAAATCCTCACAGTTAAAGGTTCTGATAAAGGCCCATTTAAAAAATATAGAGAACTGCCCAATTTATAAGAAACCAAGGCATTCCAATTGACAAAATGGTCAGGAATGAAAGACAATTTTGATGATGAAATTGCCATTACCACCAATGACAGAGAGTTCCAAATCATTTTTAATCAGAGAAATGCAAATAAAAACCCACTAAAACTGTCAGATTTTTAAGATGACAGGAAAAATAGGGAATTGTTGAGGGATGGGAAAACGGGCATGAACATTGTTGGGGAGTTGTGAATGAACCAACCATTCTGGAAGAACTAATTATGCCCAAAAAAGTTATCAAACTGATATTTGATCCAGCAGTGCTATACTGGGAATCCCAAGGAGATACTAAAGAAGGGAAAGGGGCCTGTATGTGTCAAAATTTTGTCAGCCTGTTTGTAGTGGGAAACTGGAAAATGAAGGATGCCCATAATGAGAATGGTTGCAAATTGTGGTATATGAATAAGGAATATTATTGTTCGTAAGAAAATGACCAGCAAGATGAATACAGAGAGGCTTGGAAAGACTTACATGAAGTGATGCTAAGTGAAATGAGCAGAACCAAGAGATCATTATATACGTCAACAACGATAGTGTATGAAGATGTAATCTGATGGAAGTGGATTTCTTTGACAAAGAGACCTAATTCAGTTTCAATTGATCAATGATGGACAGAAGCAGCTACACCCAAAGAAAAACACTGGGAAATGAATGTAAACTATTTGCATTTTTGTTTTTCTTCCTGGGTTATTTTTACCTTCTGAATCCAATTCTCCCTGTGTTGTATCTAGGATATACTACAATATATTCAACATATATAGGACTGCTTGCCATCTAGGGGAGGTGGTGGAGGGTGGGAGGGAAAAATCGGAACAGAAGTGAGTGCAAGGGATAATGTTGTAAAAAAAAAAATTACCCGGCATGGGTTCTGTCAATAAAAAGTTATTTAAAAAAACCAAATTTAAAAAAGATATAATCATCTCAATAGATGAAGAAAAAGCATTTGATAAAATCCAACACACATTCCGATTAAAAAAACTAGAGAATATAGTGCTAAATGGACTTTTCCTTAACATAGTTGGTAGCATCTGTTTAAAACCATCAGGAAGCATCACATGTAATGGGGAGAAACTAGAACAATTCCCAATAAAATCAGGAGTGAAACAAGGTTGTCCCCTATCATCATTATTATGCAATATTGTGTTAGAAATGCCATCTTCAGCAATAAGAGATGAAAAAGAGATAAAAGGAATTAGAATAGGTAATGAGGAAACCAAATTATCACTCTTTGCAGGCGATATGATGGTATATTTAGAGAACCCCAGAGGTTTTATTAAAAAGCTATTAGAAATAATCCACAACTTCAGCAAAGTTGCAGGATACACTATATGTCCACATAAATTCTTCAGCATTTTTAAACATCATTAATAAAACCTAACAGCAAATGATACAAAGAAATTCCATTTAAAATAACTGTTGATAGTATAAAATATTTGGGAATCTATCTGCCAAGAGAAAATCAGGAACTATATGAGCAAAACTACAAAACTCTTTCCTTACAAATCAAGTCAGATCTAAACAGTTGGGAAAATATTAACTGCTCTTACATAGGTTGAGTGAAAAAATAAAGATGACAATACTAGCTAAACTAATCTATTTATTTAGTGCTATCAGACTTCCAAGAAACTATTTTAATGACCTAGAAAAAATAACAATAAAATTCATCTGGAAAAACAAAAGGTCAAGAATTTCAAGAGAACTAATGAAAAAAATCAAATGAAGGTGTCCTAGCTTTATCTGATCTAAAACTATATTATAAATCAGCAGTCACCAAAACCATTTGTTATTGGCTAAGAAATAGACTAGTAGATCAGTAGACTAGATTAGGTTCACAGGACAAAATATTCAGTAACTATAACAATCTAGTGTTTAACAAACCAAAAGACCCCAATTTTTGGGATAATAATGCACTAATTGACAAAAACTGCTGGGGAAACTGGAAATTAATATGGCACAAACTAGACATTGACCCACAGTTAACACCATACACCAAGATAAGATCAAAATGGGTTCCTGATATTGGCATAAAGAATTAGATTATAAATAAATTAAAAGAACATGGGATAGTTTACCTCTCAGATCTGTGGAGGAAAGAATTTGTGACCAAAGAAGAGCTAGAGATCTTTATTGATCACAAAATAGAAAATTTTGATTACATCAAGTTAAAAAGCATTTGTATAAACAAAACAAATGCACACAAAATTAGAAAGGAAGCAATAAACTGGGAAAACATCTTTACACTCAAAGAATCTGATAAAGGCCTCATTTCCAAAATATATAGAGAATTGACTCAAATTTATAGGAAATCAACCTATTGACAAATGGTCAAAGGATATGAACAGATAATTTTCAGATGATAAAATTGAAACTATTTCTACCCACATGAAAAGTTATTTCAAATCATTATTGATTATGGAAATGCAAATTAAGACAACTCTGTGAAACCATTACACAACTGTTTAGATTGCCTAAGATGATAGGAAAAGATAATTACTAATGTTGGAGGGGATGTGGGGAAACTAGGACACTGATATATCTTTTGTGGAGCTGTGAACGGATCCAAACATTCTGAGGAGCAATTTGTAACTATGCTTAAAAAGTTATCAAAATGTGCATACCCTTTAATCCAGCAGTGTTACTATTGGGGTTATATCCCAAAGCGATATTAAAGAGAAAGGGACCTGTATATGCAAAAATATTTGTGGCAGCCCTTTTTGTAGTGGCTAGAAACCGGAAATTGAATGGATGCCCATCAATTGGAGAATGGCTGAGTAAATTGTGGTATATGGATGTTATGGAATATTATTGTCCTGTAACAAATGATCAGCAGGATGATTTCAGAGAGACCTGGAGAGACTTACATGAACTGATACTAAGTGAAATGAGCAGAAGCAGGAGATCATTTACACTTCAACAACAGTACTCTATGATGATCAATTCTGATGGAAGTAACTCTCTTCAACAATGAGAGGATCCAAATCAGTTCCAATTGATCTGTAATGAACAGAACCAAGTACACCCAATGAAAGAACACTGGGAAATGAGTGTTGGCCACAACATAGCATTTACACTCTTTCGGTTTTGTTTACTTGCATTTTTGTTTTTCTTCCCAGGTTATTTTTACCTTCTTTCTAAATCCAATTATTTTTGTGTAACAAGACAACTGTATAAATATGTATACATATATTACATTTAACATATACTTGAATATATTTAACATGTATGGGACTACCTGACATCTAGGAGAGGGGGTAGAGGGAAGGAGGGGAAAAATTGGAATAGAAGTTTAGCAGTGTTCAATGTTGAAAAATTACCCATGCGTATGTTTTGTCAATAAAAAAACTATAATAAAACAAATCACTGTGAAGAGGGAGCCCATCTTCCTCAACACCACCAATAATTTCTAACCACTACTTCTATGGTAGTACCCCTAGGTGTGGTAGAACTTTCCAGGCTATCATTCCAGCTTTCATCCCATCCCTTAGAATCAGTTTCTAGAGAAGTAATTCTTGTTGAAAAGGAGCTAGCAATTCTCACCAACTGTCAAACAACTGACAAACCAACCGAACAAATCAGCCTATCTGAAGCAGTTCGACATTGTAGCGGGGATATAGGAGACAATATGTGCCGGGCAAATTAAATCACCAGCAACATTTTGAGCACTCTATTCAGTCAAACTGATGGAGACAACCCAGAAGCTTTGGGGGTAGTGCTGTATGCAGTCCAGTATTCTCAGCCTTCCTCCTGGAGTTAGGGATGAAACCCTAAGGATATACAGACTGACAAATTATCCTACAAGTGCTACAACCAACTTATGAAGAACCAGAACAAGAAAAAACTTGATGGTTCTTCTCAACAAAATTATGGATGTTAAAAGTTTCAACATCAAAAATTCCTATGATTTTACCAATAGAATTACATTACAGAAAATATTCTGAAATCTACTTTGCTGCTTTGAGCATTTTTATTATAACTTACAGATGAAAACTTTCAAATGTGTTGTCTTCTTCATTAGAGTATGAGCTTTTTGAGAGCAGAAACAGTCTTCCCTTTTTATATATATGTTTGATGCTTGTCATAGTCCTTTGTACATAATAAGCACTTAATAAATGCTTAATTCATTTATCTTTAAATCTTAAATGTTAAGATTTAATCTTAAAATCTTAAAGCAGCACTAATCATATCAAAGTATAAAGGAAGGTACAATTGAAATTGAAACTAAACCAAGAACTGATGAATTCTTGCTTCAGATATATTCATTAATCCTTAGAAAAGAAAGTCCTTCACAGATCTACTGCTTGGGGTAAGAGTACTAATGATACCTTTCCAGTGAGTCATAGAAAGAAAAGTTCCTGTCGTTGAAAGAAAAGTAAATAGGAGAGTTTAAAATAAAAAACTTCTATACATATTTATGAAGAAACTCTTGTCATAGCAAGACAATATAAAAACCAAAATACTAAAATTTAAAGAAATAATAAAACTACAATCAAAAATCTAGATGAGCTTATAAAATGTTGACATATTTCTTCAGTAGACTGCAAAGTATCCATTCAAAAATGTTGCATAGATTGTTTTTATTTGTTTGTTTTCTTCCAAAGGGTTTAAATATCCTATGACAGTTGAAGGCATAATGAACCCAAATGACCTCCCAAAATGACATACATACATATTCATATGTGCCTGGAAACATGTCTGTTTTAAACTTTATTGAAAACCTAGGGGCTATGGATGACAGAATAGCATAAAGAAGTACAGCAAGTTTCCCTTGTTCTCACAAAAAAATAAAAAATCTCTTCCACAGATCTTGACAATGAATCAAACTGAATCCTTATATAGAAAGTCAGGAAAAGGTGCTAGGGTGTGCTAGGGTGTTATTTTTTCAGTTCAAGTCAGCCAAGGGAGACAGAGAGATTTGCAGACCTGTCAAGGAATATCTGTTTAGAGAAATCCAATAGATATGTGTAATAGGTCTAGAAAAAATTCTAGGAAGATACTCAGGTACTGTGTGGGAACTAGTACTAGCTAGTTGGTGCCAACAAAGTTGGCAGCTTTGTTGCCTACTATTCAGCCCTAGGTCAGAGATCCACTGAACACTGAGGAGGAAACCTGTACCATTGGGTCATTTTTCTGGAGCAAGAAGTAGTTATAAGGCCTAGTCCAAAGTAGCTGAACGATGCGATCTAGAATGCCAGATCATGGATTTACAATTCTTCCCAAACCAAAAAATTTTTATAATGTGCATGTCCACAATTTCTCTTCTCAGACTTAAACTCAGGCAATAATTTGACAAAGCTAAGTCTGAGGTAATGGTGAGCAATCCAACTTCACCCTGGATCAGACCACTTTTGTAGCACTGAAAGCTTACAAAAGCAGTGTGAGCTCTCTCTGAGATCCTAGATGGACACAATAGTCAAAAACCCGAAGAAGACAGAAATAAGATCAGCCCAGGATTTCCCTTAAGAAGTTTGAATATAGGGGGGGAAAGGCGGAGAAGACAACGCGTTTTCAGCTTTCTCTTACCTCGTTACCAAATTATATCAGCCCTCAAAAAATAGTTTGATGCTACAATTCGAAAAGAAAGAAGAACAACTCCTGCCAAAGAAAATCTGCAGTCTCCCCAAAAAGGTTGGTTAGGGGCCGGGGAGTCCCCAGAGGGAAGAAATTTGGGTTCCGAAGAGCCAAACCAGGGTAAAGCCCGTCTCAGCAAAGGGGCCCCAGCCCCACCCCAAGGGAAGCTTTCCTTGGGGATTTTGGATTAGGGGAGAGGGTTGTTCTGGCGGGGGCTCGGCCACTAAGGCCCCAGGGCCGGGTTATTGGGCGGCCGGGGCAGGTTGGGGTTTTTCCTGAAACCCAGGCCCCTGTAAACTCAGCCCTAAATTACATGGGGAAAGGGTGTGAATCCACTTCCGTTGGGGAAGGAAATTCCCAAACTCCCAACTGGAGCCGGGAAACGCTTTAAATCTTTCCCTGCTCTGCAGAGGCTTTAACCCCTTGCCTAGAGACCCCTAAAGGCTTTAAAACATAAAAAAGATGAAAAGAACGATCGACATTTAGCAAAAAAAGGAGGTCACAAACCTGAAGAACCTCAAAAAAAAAAATGCATCAGACGTCCTCCTTTACTAAGCCTAGAAGAGACCTAAAAGGGGGTTGAAGATAAATGGAAAGGAAAGAGAAGAAAGAGCAACAACTCCTGAAATGAATTGGAAAAGAAAAATTCCCAGGAAGTGCAAATAGTTGGAAAAAATAAAGGAAAAAGTTGTGAATTGAAAAAAAAAACAAAGAAAGTAGGATCCGGAATTGAAAGACAAAGAACAAGAAAGTAGGACCAATTGGAAAAAGAAAAAATTACTAAAAAAAAAAGTGAAATGGAAAAAATTCCAAACCAAAACACATTCAAAAAACCAATTGGACATATGAAAGAAGTAAAAAAAGCTAATGAAGAAAATAATTTTAAAATTAGAACTGAACAAATTGAAACAAGATGCATTGAGACAAAAAATCAGTCAAGAAAACCAAAAAGACAAACGGGAAAAAACCAAATTATCATTGCAAAATGACAGACTTGGAAAATAGATCTAGGAGAGAAACTAGAATTGGACCCGTATGATGAAAAAGAGCCTAGATCTATTTTACAAGAAATCATCAAAGAAACTGCCGTGTAATAGAATCAGAAGGCAAAATAGGCATTGAAAGAATTATCGAACACCTTCTGAAAAACCCCAAAAAAAACACAAAATTGGAAAATTTGAATATCAAAAAGGAAAAAATTTTACAACAAAAAAAACCATTTAAATACCGATACAATAAGGATACCCAGGATTTTGCTCTCAAAAGGAAAGAAGGGCCTGAATATGATATTAAAGGCACAAGAACGGGATCAGCCAAAATAAACACCCAGTTGAGCATTTTCTTCCAGGGAAGAAGATGGAATTTAATAAAAAAAACCATTTGTTTCAAGAAAAAACCAATTAAAAAAAATTTGATTCCAAGAATAGAACCAAGAGATGCAGAAAAGGTAAAAAATAACTTTTGAGTTGTATTTTTGTGGATATACAAAAAAAAAAAATTTAAGCAAGATTAACATAAAAAAAGGGAAGTTATATGGAAAAAGGGATGATGGCAGAATAAGGTAAGGAGGGATAAAAAGGACATCCCAAAAGAGGCTAAGGAAATTATCATTCTGAGGGAATTTAGAGGGGGAAACAGGTTGAATCTTACTCCCTCAGAGTTGGGCTCAAAGGAAAAAAATTGACATTTGTTTTAGAAAATTCTCTCGCCCCATTAAAAAGGGGAGAGAAAAGGAAAAGAAAAAAGAGTAATAAGGGGGAAAAAGACCAAAGGGGGGGAGGGATTAAAAGGAAAGACGGAACAAAGGGAAAGTTTAAAAAGGGGAAAAGAGGTTGGGGAGGCAAGAAAAGTAAAAGCAAACGGGGTTTAGGATGGGAAATACAGATTTGAACTAACCGAAATGAATGGATGAACCCCCCAAAAAGGGAGGCAGAAAAGACTGGATAAAAGTCAAACCCCTATTTTTTAAAAAACATTAAAAAGGGGGATAATATAAGTAAAAAGGGGCTGGAGCAAACTATTTTTCAGGTGGTCAAAAAGAGGGGTAGCCATCCTTATCTCAGATCAAGCAAAAGTAAAAATTGACTAATTAAAAAGGAAGGGAAGGAAACACATCCTGCAAAGGGAATAAACAACAAGCAATATCAATATTAAACATATATACCAAGTGGTATGGCACTACCCTAAAGGAAGAAGAGAGTTGCAAGAAAAGACAAAAAAAACTGAAATAGGAATTAACCACCTCAGAATTAGACAAATCAAACCACAAACAAATAAGAAAAAATTAAAAAAACAGAATATTGAAAAATTAGGTATTTGATCTTTGGAGAAAATTGAATGGAATGAAGGAATATCTTTCTTTCAGCAGTTCTGGAACCATTCAAAAAATTGACCATATATTAGGACAAAAGACCCAAAATTAAATGCAAGAAAGAAAATAGTAAATGCCTTTTCAGATCAATGCAATAAAAACACATTCAACAAAAATTAGGGGAAATAGACCAAAAGTAATTGGAAACAAAAACCATCTTAAAGAATGATTGGGTAAGCAACTATAGATACAATTAATTTTCACCAAGATAATGACAATGATGGACATCATACCAAAATTTGGGATCACCAAAGGGTAATAAAGGGAATTTTATATCCTTGAATTTTATTTTGAAAAAAACAGAGAAAGAAAAGATTAATGAATTCGAACTAAAAAACTAAAAAAAAGACCAAATTAAACACCCAATCAAATACTAAATTAAATTTAAAATTAAAGGGAAATTAAAAATATTAAAGAAAAATCTATTGAACTAATTAATAAAACAAAATTGGTTCTATGAAAAACCAATAAAATAGATGTTTGGGAAATTGATTAAAAAGGAGGAGGAAAGAAATTAGTAGTCTTAAAAGAAAAAGAACTTTCCACCAAGGAAGAGGAAATTAAGAAATAATAAGGATTTTTTGCTCAACTTTTTGCCAATAAAAGATAACTGGGAATGGATACTACCCCCAAAAATATAGATTCCAGACCGAGGAGGAAGTAATTTTGAATGTCCTATTTAGAAAAAGAAAAGAACAGGAATTAAACAACCCCAAAAAAAAACCCTTGGGACCAGATGGATTTACATGAATTTTACCAAAATTTAAAGAACAATTGGCCCCAATGCTATATAAATTTTTGTAAAATAGGGAATGAAAGGAACCTCCAAATTCCTTCAGCCGACATGGTCTGATACCTAAACCAGGAGGGAAAAACAAGAAAGAAAATTATGAAATCTCCCTAATGAATATTGATGCAAAAACTTGATAAGCAAAAGAACGAAAATCATTCCAAGATAATACACCATTCAAGAGGTTTTACCAAATGCAGGGGTTAAATTAGGGAAAACTATCAATATAATTGGCCAAAAATTAAAAAAACCATATGATCATCTCAATAGATGCAGAAAAAGCATTTGATAAATCCAAACATCCATTCCTATTAAAACACTTGAAATATGAATAAATGGACTTTTCCTTTTAAAATAATAGCAGCATCATTTAAAACCATCAGTAACATCAATGTAATGGGACAAACTGAATCATTCCAAAAGATCTGGGTGAAACAAGGTTTAAATCACCTTTTATTTAATATTTTTGAAACCTAGCATAGCAAAAGGCTGAGAAAAGTTAAAGGAATAAGAATGGCAATGGGAAGCCAATTATCACCTTGCCGATGACATGATGGTATATTTGAAAAGAGATTCTCAAAAAGTTTTGAAATAACACAACTTTTAGCAAAGGCTGGTTATAAAATAAACCCAATAAGTTCAGCTTTATAATCACAAAAACCAACAGTCAGAGTTACAAAAGAAATTCCATTTAAAGTAACACTGATAAAAAATATTTAGGAATCTATCTGAAGGAAAACGAAACTTTATGGGCAAAATTACAGACCACTTTCAAAAAAAGTCGTCTAACCAATTGGAAAAATATTAAATGCTCTTGGGGGGAAAAATAATAAAAATGGGTTTACCTAAACTAACATTTTATTTAGGGCCACCAACAACCAAAACATTTTAATGACCTAGAAAAATAACAAAAAGTTCATATGGAAAAAAAAGGTCAAAATTTAAGGGAATAAGAAAAAAATCAAATGATGGGGTTTACTGTCCAGATCAAAAATTTATTATAGGCAGCAGTTACCAAAACCATTTGGTATTGGCTAAGGAAAGATTAAGGTCAGTGGAATAAGACAAGGAAAAAATCAACAAATATAAACCACAAACCCAAAGTCCCACTTTTTGGGTAAGAACTTTGTTTGTAAAAATTGCTGGGAAAATTGGAAACTAATATAGAAATAGGCTTGATCCCTTAAGCCGACACCAAGATAAGGTCAAATGGGTTCATGACCTAGGCATAAAGAATGAAACTTAATAAATTAGAGAACATAGGATAGTTTACATCTCAGACCTGTGGAAGGGGGTTTTATGACCAAAGCAGAACTAGAACATTACCACAAAATAGAAATTTTGATTATTCCAAACTGAAAAAGTTTTGTACAAACAAATTAATGCAGACAAGATTGAAGGGAAGAAAACTGGGAAAATATTTTTCATCAAAGGTTCTGATAAAAGGCCTCATTCCAAAAATATGAAATTAACTCAATTTATAAAAATCAACCATTCTCCAATTGAAAAATGGTCGGATATGAAAGACAATTCTCAGATGAAGAAATTGAAACTATTTCTAGTCATATGAAAAGATGCCCAAGTCAATTAACAAAAATCAAATTAAGACAACCTAAGCCACACACACACCTGTTGGCTAAATACGGAAAAAAATGGATTGTTGGAGGGGATGGGGAAAACTGGGACTTGATTCATTGTTGGTGGGTTGGAACGAATCCAACCATTTTGGAAGTAGTTTGGAACTATGCTCAAAAGTTATCAAACTTGCATACCCTTTTGATCCACAGGTGTTACTACGGGATTAATCCCAAAGAGATTATAAAGAAGGGAAAGGGACCATGTAAATTTTGTGGCAGCCCTTTTGTAGTGGTAGAAACTGGAAAACTGAATGGATGTCCAAGTTGGAGAATGGCTAAAATTGTGGTATATGAAAATTATGGAATATTACGTTCTTAAAGAAATGACCAACAGGATATTTCAGAAAGGCCTGAGAACTTTAGAACTGATGCTGGTGAAATGAGCGGACCAGGAGATCATTATATACTTCAACAACAATACTAGATGATGACCAGTTCATGGATCACCATCCTCGAACAAGATCAACCCAAACATTTTAATGGAGCATTGAACTGAACCAGCTATCCCGAAAAGAACTTGGGATGACTAAAACCATTAATTGAATTTAATCCCTATATTTATACACCCGTTTTTGATTTCCTTCAAAAATTGTACAATAATTAAGTTGATTCTTTTTTTACAAAATAATGTTTTGGTCATGTATATTAATGTATCTAAGTTATATTTTAATATATTTAACATCTATGGTATCCCGCAAGGGGGGGGGTGGGGGGTAAGGGAAAAATTGGAAAAGAGGTTTGGCAATTGTTAATGTGTAAAGTTACCCATGTATATCCTGTAAAAAAAGGCATTAAATTAAAAAAAAAAAAAAAAAAAAAAAAAAGAAGTTTGAATATAGTACAAATTCAGAAAATAGACTAGAAAGACAAGTGAACTTGAAAAAGAATACCACTATATAAAATTATCATGACAACAAAAACGTTCAAGATACAAACACACAAAATAATGATCCCAAAACAACAAAAAAACAACCTTCAAGGAAAAACACAGCTTAGGTATAATTTCAACTGGAATTTATGGAAAAGATGAAGCAAGTTATTAAATGTATTTGGAAATATTTTATATGTGAAATTAATGAAAATTAATGAAAAAATAGAAAAGAAATGAGTTATGGAAAAAAGAATGGAAAGGAGAATTGAGAAATTGGTATAAAAATACAAAACTTTACTCAAGCAACAATCTCTGAAAACTAGAATGGATCAAAGAAAAACCAAAAACTCTTTGACACAACAAAAATAATAAAATAGAATCAAATGAATGAAAAGAAATAGAAGAAAATGTAAGATATCTCATAGCAAAAACAACAGACCTAGAAAATTGATAAGGAAAACATTTAAAAATCACTTAACTATTTGAATGTTATGATCAGCAAAAAGCCTAGAAATCATATTTCAAGAAATCTTTTGAAAAAAGTTTATCCAAATCTCTTAGAATCAGAGAACAAAGTTTAAGAAATTCTTACTTTGGTTACCTAAAAGAAATCTCAAAAAGAAAACTCCCAGGGACATTGTATTATGCATCATAATTATGGAACCAAAACATTATAGCCAGAATTAAGAGCTTCCTGTTCAAAGAAGTACTGCAAATAACCCCCCAAAATTTGAATACAGAGGAGCCATAAAATCAGGATTTCACAAGATTTAGCAGCCACCATTATAAATATGCAAAAAGTATGTAATATGATAATCTAGAAGGCAAAGGAAACTGGCTTATAGCCAAGAATAATCATAGAGGGAAAATGGAATTTTAATGAGAGGATCTGTGCACCCCTGATGAAAAGACCAACCCTATGAAATTCTCAACAGGGAATTGAGAATTACATATGTGTATGTGTGTATACACATATGTGGAGGTAAACAAAAATAAACAATGATAAAGAATAGATTGCCTATATTTAAATATGATAGTGTAATAATGTGTTCTTTGGAACCCTATTACCATTTGAGGTCAAGAGTGAGTCTAATTAACCAAGCCTGAGAGAAAGTTTTATTAAGGCTTAATGATCTATAGAAAAGATTGGAAAAGGGAGAGAAGAATACACTGGAATACAAAGAGAAGGAAAAATAGGTTAGGGAAAATTATCTCAAACAATTAGGGTAAATAAGCATATTTCTACATAAACTAGGAGGAAGTTGTGGGTAGTAGCAACTGACACTAAAACCTTATTCGCATTTGAGCTAGGTCAAAGGAAGGAAAAAATATGCACATATACATAGCTGGATATAGAAATAAATTTTGCTCAACAGAGAAATAAGAAGACAAAGAGGAGAAGGAAAAAAAAAAGAATTAGAGGGAGGGTAAATTAAGGGAGGTATTATTCCTAAGCAAAATAAATTCTAATTAAAGATGAGGTGGTAAAATGTGAATTTAAGAAGGTATTCATAAATTAAAGAATGACTAAGTTATGGTATGTAAATGTGATGAAATACTTTTGTCATGTAACAAATCATGAGAAGGATAGTTTCCAAGAAACCTGGGAAGACTCATAGGAATTGATATAGAGTGAAGAACTAAGAAAACTATTTATACAATGACAATATTATGGCAAAGACAAACCGCTTTGAAAGAACGAGGAATGCTAATCAGCATAATCATCATACATAATCCCAGACAATTTATGATGAAAATTCAGAGTACAAAATGTGACTTACTTTTTGGACATGACCAAAGTAGAAACTTGGGATTTTAGTTTCCTTTCATTCTCAATTGAGGGAGTAAAAGAATATTACCTTTTGGAGAAGCCAAATAGTTGCTGATTAAATCTATCTATCTATCTATCTATCTATCTATCTATATGTATACATACATATACACATATACATACATATTTCCATATAATTTTTAAAAAGAAAAGCTATGAGTTATGAATAAAGCTAAAATTGAAAATAGATTATCAAAAGTGTATTTGATATGTGTAGTTTTGTAATAGAAGATTGAATAGCCTATATCAAAATCTTAAAAATTCAATGTCAAATGATATAAAATAAATGGCTGTACCAAAAGGAATATATGGAGAATACTAAAGCTTGTTTAAGATATAAAATATTTATTTTTTAATTTAATTTTATGTTTATTTTATGTCAATAGACATATCAATATTCTTTGTCTCACAAATTTCCCTTGTATTTGCAATAATGGTACTCTGTTTCTGACTTTGCTAGATGCTCACAATCTTATTTCCACATGCTTATTACTCATTCAGAGCATAGCTAAGATTGTTCTTTAATACCTAATAATATTACATACCAAATCACAACTGACAGCACATGTAAGTTTGTCATTTATAGTTTTCCATTTCTTATAAGAAAAATAAATATCTTAACATCAGATATTACAACCCATTACTGTTCATTATATTTAGAGGCAAAAGCACTCTTATAGCTTTTCAATATTGCCTTTATAATATTGCAATCATTCTATTGTTTTGGTTCTATTTGCTTTGTGTCACTTCAAGTCTCTGATGTGTCTATGAATGTTTCATGATTCTCATTTCTTATGAAAGAATTTGGTAAAATTACATTCATATTGCAAAATTTACCTGGTCCTGCTATCTGTAAAAATAGAGGCCTTTTTACCTGAAATGCAAGGAAAGTGAGACGGAACACAGATATTCTTCCCACTACCTTTAGAGATAGAGTGAGACAAAAGAAGGAATGCAGATTCTTCCCAGAAGAATACTGCCTGAACAGCTCAAAACCCAGATTGGTTCTGAGTGCCCTGAAAAGGTTGGGGTTAAGTTATCAAATTACCTAATTTTGGCATTCGTTCATCAGGGAACCAAATGATAAGAGCTAGATTTGGGGTACCTAAATGAAATTATGGTTTAATTGAGGTCTAGTGGCAGGTTTGGGGTACAGGGAGTCAAATAAATCCCCCCTGCAACTCCATTGGATTTGGTGTAAGGATACGGTGATAAATGAGTAGTGGCACGAGTCCCCAATAAAAGCATTTATCACCCCAAAAAGCTAGGTTGATAAAAGAGGTTTATTATGGGGTTTGGAAGCAAGGTTAAAAGTATAGGCAAAGGTAGAGATAAGGAGGGCACCGGATAAAGGGTCCAGTGGACAGAAAATCTTGACATGGCTAGCATATTTGGGACCTCTGCAAAGAGAGGGTCCCAGAGTGTCCCTTTTATAATGGGTGATTTAGGTAGAGGGGCTTTTGGGTGTAGCCCCAAGTTGGCTCAGATCCGGATGGGGCTGGGACAGACCCAGATCTTCTATTGGAATACAAAGGGACCAGGATTTGTGAGTTAAAGGGTAATTGGTAATTACATTAACAAGAGGGGGTTGGGAATCACAAAGAAAGGAATCTTTCCCTCATCAATTTCTCCAATTAATGAAAACTCATTTTCTTTTTCATGACCACAAAAAGTATTGCTAGGAGTATTTTGGCTTATATGGAACTGTTGACCTCCTAAGAGCATGTACCTATGGAATCTTTGGATCATAGGGTATAATTAGCTTGATTACTTTTCTCATTTGACAAGGTTCTTTAAAAATGAGTTTGAAAAATGGCTATATTAAGATCTTAATATACATTATAGCATTTGCTATATAGTTGGCAATTAATAGTATTAATTAAATTAATAATATGATGTTTTCTTATGAAGACTATAATTCATTAATCTCTTTTCTTCTTGTTAAATATTTATCTGTATTCCCCCTATAAATTTCTAAAAAGAATTTATCACTTTAAGGGGACCTTCTACTTGTAGTAGTATTTTATGAATAACAATGTAGCTCTTGTTTTCTTTTTTGTTTGTTTGTTTTTTTGCTGCATACTAGCCCATATCTTTATTTTTTTAGCCATGTGAATTTCATTGTTTATTTTTCACAACTTCTTGTGAATAGTGTAATATCCACCTAGTACTTTTCATATATATTAAAAGGAACCTCTTAATTTGGGAATTGAGACATAGATACTTAGTGACTTGTTAACAGTCACATGATATTTAAGTGGCAGCTTCAGAATGCATCTCATATTTCTGACTTCTCCTTCAATATTCTTTCCCCATAATAATTCTATTATTTAATTATTAACTTAAAAGTCCTTAGAATATAACATCAATCTTAGAATTGCAGCATTAGTCACATTTTCTTTTAATGTACTTGAAACACCCCAAGATCAGAAGTAATTATTTGTATTTCCCCCTAACCTACCTTTATTTTCTAGAATGTAAGCTAGTATCAGTGAAGTGAGAATAAAATCCTGTTTTGTTATTTATGCAATTCAGATATATTTTTTTTAACATGAACTGTTATTCAACAGCATAAAATGAAAGTCTTGAATCAAACCTTGAATTGTTTCGATATGATTCAGGTATTATATTGATATCTGGGAATATAATACACTCTGACATTTCCATAAAATCCATTTTACTTACTTTATATCACAAAACCTTTAACTATTGTGCATCTTGAATTTGGCAACTATTTGTCTCTGGATTCAATTTGGAGTTAATTTGACCCCCTTCTGGGTTTGCTATAATACATTTCTTATCTTACCCAAGAAAATATCTTCTTTTTTCTCAAAATCCCTCATTTTCATACCAACGGCAAAATTGAAGGGGTTTTTTTTGGCCAATATTGAATTTTTATTATTGTTATTAAATTTCTCCAAAGACACTCTTTGGAAAAAATCTTCTTTCTAAAAATGCAAATGCTATTACAAATAGTTTTCCCTAATTTTCTCACTATTTATAAATGCAATTAAATACCTAAGTAAATGACTAGTGATCTATGAGAAACAAATTTTAAGAGCAGGCTCTGCCTGCTGGGTCCTATCAGGAAGTCTTGTGAGCTGTTTCTAGAAGTGTAATATGATGCAGAATGGATGGCATATCATTTAAAAAAAATATGAGCAGGTGTTTTGTTATTGCTTCCTATCCAGTTACTATGTGGGTAAGAAAAGACTTTTGGTTGTATACTGAGTCAGAAATATGTGTACAAACAAATGTTATTAATGAACTAAATTCAACTCTCTTCAGTGCTGACAAGAAGTGCTGTGGATTTTATGATTGGGGAGGACTTGTTGCCCTGCCCACCCAGGTGCCAGGTATAAATAAAATAAAATAAAAAATAAATGTGCCCACATTTCTTCTGTGCCTGTTGTGTCTTATTCTTTTCTGTTCTGAATGATTAGAGACAAAATTACCATGTTAAATTTTGAAACACTGGAAGCACCTCTAGAGTTTGCCAGCAGTTGTTGATTCTGCATCTCAAAGAAACTACTTGCTTGATTTACCCAGCATCAGATTGTATTGGGAGTTAAAAGACAACAAATTCTACAAGAAAAAGAGTGAATTGCTAACTTGATTTTATCACAGTCTTGAGGAAATTTAGTGGGATGAATAATTTGTACCAACCTCTACAAGGTTGAAATCCTCTCCCTAGGGACTGAACTGGTAGAGAATAAACTTACAATTTAAGGGAATTTCTTCAGTAAATATTCCTTTATACAGTTTAATTTATGAAAAATGATTTATTAGTACTGAATTGCTCTCAAATTTCAAAGGGTATTGGGGGAGACCACATTGGATTTGAATTGATAGCAATAAAATATCTGTACCTACTCTGTGATATCTCAAGGGTCAAACACTCAAACATTGGAAATCTGTCTGGCCAGTGTGAATTGGGATAACAGAATCTATATAGGTTCCAAATATTTTGGTTTTGTAATGTTTTGGTTTGTAAATGTAATTATTTAAGACCAAGAACTTCCTCAACTTAATTATGCCCATTGTCTCCCCCTCCCTCAGCCCAGAGTCAGAATAGGGGAAAGAAACAAAACAAAACAAAAACAAACAACTCTGTCTTTGTATAGTTTAACCTTTTTATGTTAATGAAGGAAAATTTCCTATAGCATCCATAACAATTTTTAATTTAGCTTCCACTTAAATACTTCTGGTGATAAGGAATTAACTCTCTGTTGTAGGTGAACAAATATATGCCTTCCTGGAAGGTACACCTATTGATCCTACTCGGTCTTATGAATCAATATAGAAAAAATTTATTTATTTATGTATTTATTTATTTTTGCTGAGGCAATTGGGGTTAAGTGACTTGCCCAGGCCATGCAGTTAGTGTCTAAGTCAGATTTGAACTCAGGTCCTCCTGACTTCAGGGCTGATTCTCTGTCCACTGTACCACCTAGCTGTCCTATTCTTTGTTTCTTTAATAGCTTAAAAAACCCTAAAATCAAGAAACAATCATTAACCATCAGTGATATATGACACTCTACTAGTTGTTGGACATGGCTACAAAGAGAAAAATGCATTACTATCTAGCACGAGATTAAAAATTATATGTGGTCAATTTAATCCCAAGAATTTGGTGGGTTTTGTTTGTTTGTTACTCATATATGAAGCCAGATTCTTCCTCTCCCCTGAATATGTAGCTATTTTTTTATACTGACACATAGGACTTTAGATTTACTCCTGCTAAATTGATGTTCTTTTTAAATAATCATTTTTATAGACTTTGACTTCATTATCACCTAATACATGAACTGCTGTGCTTCATTTTGTATCATTAATAAACTACTTAAGCATGCTTTCTTCATCTTCACCCAAATCATCAGATAAAATGAACAGAACTGGTGCTTTCACTGATGATCTCTCCAACAATTGATATTAATCCATTAATTAACAAGCTGAGGTTTCAATGCATTATGAATGTGCCTGAGTAATCACTGTCCACAAAAATAACAAAGAACACTTTGCCAAATATCTTACTTGAACAGAAATACAGCATGACTATTAAAGTTGACATGGCAGTGTCCAGCTTTGTAGTCAAAATAATTTCCATTGTAACAGTTCCACCTCAGAAGTATTACAGCTTTGTTGCCTAATCTCTCAGCACCTCAGGTAACTTTCTAACACTATAAATTGTAAAGCAGGCACTTCTCTGCTTTGGGAGATGGAGTTTCCTAATCTGAAGTTCTTAATACTAATAAAATCACAGATTTGGTTTAAAAATAGTATTCCCCCATTCTACCAGCCTATTTTATGGAAAAATAAATTAAATAGGACTATTTTTTTCAGTATGTGTGACATGTTAATTCTGAATTTTCTCCCTGTAAGTGCTCTTATACTTTTTATAATACATATTAAAATTATATCAGCAATAAAAAATAAGCTTACTGGTTTATCAGTTTTGGAATCTCTTCTTTTCTAGTTTTCAAAAATTGATGTATTCATCAAATTTCAGTATCTTAAAGCTTCAATGTTTCACCATGGCTTCACAAATATTACTAATAGTGCTTCTAAAATCATATATAATCAATCAATTACATAAATTATGTAAGTGCTCAGGGTATATAATTCATATGGTATAAGATTTAAGCTCCGTTAAAATGGTGCAGTGCCTATTTTGAGATTTAACTTTCTTTCAATTATATTTACTTCATATATTTCCACTTGGAATATTATGCTCCTAGAAATTAAGAATTAAATAGTTCTGTTTTCTTTTTCTTATCAGTAAATTATGTCACCTCTCCCTAAGCAATATTCATTTTTTTCCTTGTTCATTTTCAGACTTTTGACATAGATTGGGGATCATTTTACTTATAGCCTTCATTCAACACACTTTTATAGCATTTCTTCTATAAGCAAGGCACTGTGTCATGAATTAAACATAGATCAAATTGCTCTGAATTTTACCCTGATGTCTTTAATATGGTGCCATAAAACTCATATTCTATGGGATCATAATTCATCTCCTATCTTTTGCTTATATTGCTGTACTATATAAGCACCTCACATTATTCCATAGTATTCATTGATTTCTTTGCAAATATGCCTCTTCTTGGGATTACACATAATTGAACTGTATGAGCTTCCTTTTTTTAAAGCTCTCAATCAAAAGAGTTTTATTCTCTTTTAGAAAGTTTTGCCATAAGGATGGTTCTTTATTCCCTATTTTTTGGTATTTCTTTTTTTTTTTTAAGATTTATTAGACAGTTTGACTGCACAATATTATCTTTTCACTAGATTTCACTAAAATCTATCTTACAGGATTGTTTTGAGGATCAAATGAAAGACTATATGAAAAATGTTTTACACTCTTTAAAACATCCTGTAAATGTCAGTCATCATCATAAATATCAGTAGCATCAGCAGCAAAAACAACAGTTTTGAAAATACATTACGGGGCAGCCAAGTGATGCAGTGGATAGAGCACCAGCCCTGAAGTTAGGAGGACCTGAGTTCAAATCTGGTCTTAGACATTTAATATTTCCTAGCTGTGTGACCCTGAGCAAGTCACTTAACCCCAATTGCCTTGGTCCAAAAAAGAAAGAAAGAAAGAAAATATCTTTCAATGTGTTTAATGGATTTTAGATATAAGTGATCTTAGGATAATACACTACACTATTATTCTTTTATATTCACTGGATTTTATGCTCTGAGGAATTGGGTAAAATAATTGGTTTTTGTGGTTAAATAAAAATATTACAATTTTCCTCATCTTTTGTAACTCAAAGCTAGTATTCTTGAGTAGCTCCCATAGTAAATAAGATGGTAAATACCTACATCCCATTCTTACATGTTTTTTAAATTATTTGTTTGATTTGGATTGGATATTTTGAGTATTTGTTATAATGACATTATTTTTATAAGGTTGCAAAATTTTTTATGAATTAATGTTATTTACAAGAGATTGTTGTAAACAACTCATTCTATGATATGCATTAGCAAGAGTAAAGTTTAATACAGGATATTGTGCAGCCAGTTTTGTAGTATGAGAATTGCTTATATGTTATTCCATACAAGAGACAGCAAGCTTCTAATAAATAATTCTAAGTAAATAAAAATAAAATAAATGTCTTTATCACTGGAATATTCACTTTTTGACAAATATTTGAAAGCTACAATGAAGTACCGCAATGTGTCCTCTATTTACTTGAATAATCTTTATTAATCACCAAGATCATATTAAATATTATTGTTTTGTAATTGTTGTTAAAAATAACCTGATGCTGGTTTGTTATCAGAACTCTCATTTACACAAACAAATCTTTCCAATTCAGATATTTGTGTGATGCCTCTTTATCCACATAGGTGGATCTCAATTAGTTTTTTTTTAATAATTATAACTTTTTATTGACAGAACCTATGCCAGGGTAATTTTTTATATTATCCCTTGCACTCACTTTTGCTCTGATTTTTCCCCTCCCTCCCTCCACCCCCTCCCTCAGATAGTAAGCAGTTCTATACATATTAAATATATCACAATATATACTAGATACAATATATGCATTCAGAACAGAACAGTTCTCTTGTTGCACAGGAAGAATTGGATTCAGAAGGTAAAAATAACCCGGGAAGAAAAACAAAAATGCAAACAGTTTACATTCATTTCCCAGTGTTTTTTCTTTGGGTGTAGCTGCTTCTGTTCATCACTGATCAACTGAAACTGAGTTAGATCTTCTCTTTGTCAAAGAAATCCACTTCTATCAGAATACATCCCCATACACTATTGTTGGTGAAGTATATAATGATAACTTGATTCTGCTCATTTCACTTAGCATCAGTTCATGTAAGTCTCTCCAAGCCTCTCTGTATTGATCCTGCTCGTCATTTCTTACAGAACAATGTTATTCCATAACATTCATATACCACAATTTACCCAATCATTATCCAATTGATGGGCATCCATTGATTTTCCAATTTCTAGCCACTACAAACAGGGCTGCCACAAAGATTTTGGCACATACAAGTCCATTTCCCTTCTTTAGTATCTCTTTGGGGTATAAGCCCAGTAGTAGCACTGCTGGATCAAAGGGTATGCACAGTTTAATAACTTTTTTGGGCATAATTCCAGATTGCTCTCCAGAATGGTTGGATTCATTCACAACTTCACCAACAATGCATCGGTAACCCAGTTTTCCCGCATCCCCTCCAACATTTATCATTATTTTTTCCTGTCATCTTAGCCAGTCTGACAAGCGTGTAATGGTATCTCAGAATTGTCTTAATTTGCATTTCTCTGATCAATAGTGATGTAGAACACTCTTTCATATGAGTGGAAATAGTTTCAATTTCATCATCTGAAAATTGTCTGTTCATATCCTTTGACCATTTATCAATTGGAGAATGGTTTGATTTCTTATAAATTGGAGTCAATTCTCTATATAAATGGAAATGAGACCTTTATCAGAACCTTTAACTGTGAGGATGTTTTCCCAGTTTGTTGCTTCCCTTCTAATCTTGTTTACATTAGTTTTGTTTGTCCAAAGGCTTTTTAATTTGATGTAATCAAATTTTTCTATTTTGTGATCAATCATGGTTTCTAGTTCATCTTTGGTCACAAATTTCTTCCTCCTGCACAAGTCTGAGAGATAAACCTATGTTCCTCCAATTTATTTATAAGCTTGTTCTTTATGCCTAAATCATGGACCCATTTTGATCTTATCTTGGTATACAGTGTTAAGTGTGGGTCCATGCCTAATTTCTGCTATACTAATTTCCAGTTATCCCAGCAGTTTTTGTCAAATAATGAATTCTTATCCCAAAAGTTAGGATCTCTGGGTTTGTCAAACACTAGATTGCTATAGTTAACTATTTTGTCTTGTGAACCTAACCTATTACACTGATCAACTATTCTATTTCTTAGCCAATGCCAAATAGTTTTGGTGACTACTGCTTTAGAATATAGTTTTAGATAAGGTACAGCTAGGCAATTTTCATTTGATTTTTTCCCCTTAATTCCCTTGAGATTCTCAACCTTTTGTTCTTCCGTATGAATTTTGTTGTTAATTTTTTTCTAGATCATTAAAATATTTTCTTGATAGTCTAATTGGTATAGCACTAAATAAATAGATTAGTTTAGGGAGCATTGTCATCTTTATTATATTCACTCGGCCTATCCAAGAGCACGTAATATTTTTCCAATTATTTAAGTCTGACTTTATTTATGTGGAAAGTTGTTTTTTTTGTAATTTTGCTCATATAATTCCTGACTTTCCTTTGGTAGATAGATTCCCAAATATTTTATGCTGTCGACAGTTATTCTGAATGGAATTTCTCTTTGTATCTGTTTGCTGTTGGATTTTGTTGGTGATGTATAAAAATGCTGAGGATTTATGGGGATTTATTTTGTATCCTTCAACTTTGCTAAAGTTATGAATTATTTCTAATAACTTTTTAGTAGAATCTCTGGGGTCCTCTAACTATACTATCATATCATCTGCAAAGAGTGATAGTTTGGTTTCCTCATTGATTACTCTAATTTCTTTAATCTCTTTCTTGACTCTTATTGTTGAGGCTAGCGTTTTTAATACAATATTGAATAATAATGGTGATAGTGGGCAACCTTGCTTCACTCCAGATCTTACTGGGGAAGGTTCTAGTTTTCCCCCATTGCATATGATGCTTACTGAAAGTATTAAATATATGCTCCTGACTATTTTAAGGAAAAGTCCATTTAATCCTATACTCTCAAGTGTTTTTGTTAGGAATGGATGTTGGATTTTATCAAATGCTTTTTCTGCATCTATTGAGATGATCATATGGTTTTTGTTATTTTGGCTATTGATATAGTCAATTATGTTAATAGTTTTACTAATATTGAACCAGCCCTGCATTCCTGGTATAAATCCTACTTGGTCATAGTGTATTGTCCTGGAGATGATTTTCTATAATCTTTTTGCTAATATTTTATTTAATATTTTGGTCTATAATTTTCTTTCTCTGTTTTCAGCCTACCTGGTTTAGGTATCAGTACCATGTCTGTGTCGTAAAAGGAATTTGGTAGGACTCCTTCAATCTCTATTTTTTTTCAAATAGTTTATATAGCATTGGAGTTAATTGTTCTTTAAATGTTTGGTAGAATTCACATGTAAATCCATCTAGTCCTGGGTATTTTTTCTTAGGGAGTGTATTAATAGCTTGTTCTATTTCTTTTTCTAAAATGGGACTATTTAATCTATTTACTTCTTCCTCTGTTAATCTGGGCAAGCTATATTTTTGTAAGTATTCTTCCATTTCATTTAAGTTGTCAAATTTATTGGCATAAAGTTGGGCAAAGTAACTCCTAATTATTGCTCTAATTTCCTCTTCATTAGTGGCGAGTTCTCCCTTTTCATTTTTAAGACTAACAATTTGATTTTCCTCTTTCCTTTTTTTAATCAAATTTACTAAGGGTTTGTCTATTTTGTTGGTTTTTTCATAGAACCAATTCTTAGTTTCATTAATTAATTCAATAGTTTTTTTTTTTACTTTCAGTTTTATCGATTTCTCCTTTTATTTTTAGAATTTCAAGTTTAGTGTTTGACTGGGAGTTTTTATTTGTTCCTTTTCCAGCATTTTTAATTGCAAGCCCAATTCATTGGCCTTCTCTTTCTCTATTTTATGCAAGTAGGCCTCTAGAGATATGAAATTTCCCCTTATTACTGCTTTGGCTGCGTCCCACACATTTTGGTATGATGTCTCATTATTGTCATTTTCTTGGGTGAAGTTATTAATTATGTGTATAATTTGCTGTTTCACCCAATCATTCTTTAGTATGAGATTATTTAGTTTCCCATTATTTATTGGTCTATTTTCCCCTGGCTTTTTGTTAAATGTAATTTTCATTGCATCGTGGTCTGAAAAGGATGCATTTACTATTTCTGCCTTACTGCATTTGAGTTTGAGGTTTTTATGTCCTAATATATGGTCAATTTTTGTATAGGTTCCATGAACTGCTGAGAAGAAAGTGTACTCCTTTCTGTCTCCATTTAGTTTTCTCCAGAGATCTATCATATCTAACTTTTCTAGTATTCTATTTACCTCTTTGACTTTTTTATTTAATTTGTGGTTTACTTTATCTAATTTTGAGAGTGCAAGGTTGAGATCTCCCACTATTATAATTTTGCTGTCTATTTCTTCTTGAAGCTCTCTTAATTTCTCTTTTAAGAATTTAGATGCTATACCACTTGGTGCATATATGTTTAATATCAATATTGCTTCATTATCTATGCTACCCTTTAGCAAGATATAGTCCCCTTCCTTATCTGTTAATTAGATCAATTTTTGCTTGATCTGAGATCAGGATGGCTACCCCTGCTTTTTTTACTTCACTTGAAGTATAGTAGATTCTGCTCCAACCTTTTACCTTTACTCTGTATGTATCTCCCTGCTTCAGGTGTGTTTCCTGCAAACAACATATTGTAGGATTCTGGCTTTTAATCCATTCTATTAACTACTTCCTTTTTATGGGGGAGTTTACCCCATTCACATTTATAGTTAAAATTACCAATTCTGTATTACTTGCCATATTGTTAACCCCTGTTTATACTTTTCTCCCTTCTTTCCCCTTTACCCCCCTCCCCAGTATTAAACTTGTAAGCACCACTTGCTTCCCTTTCTTTTCACTATCTCTCCCCCCACTTAGAGTTCTTCCTCTTATCTTACTCCTTTTCCTCACAGTTTCTGTATTCCCTTCCACTTAGCTTATTCCTTCCATTTTTGCTTTTCCTTTCCCACTTTTCAATGAGGTAGAAGAAGTTTCACCATGAAGTGAATATGTAAAATTTTTCTCTTTAAGCCAATTCTGATGGCAGTATGATACACACTTTATTCATCCCCCGCCATTCTTTCTCTCAGATATAAGAGGTTTCCTTTGCCTCTTCATGAGATGTAGTGCCCCCACTTTACCCTTTTTCTGGTACAATGTCCTTTCCACCTCTAGTTTCTAGAACAAGGTATACAAATTTTCTTTATAGCAGAAATATACTTTTTGTTAAGTTATGGTTTTTTCATCAAAAATAGGTGAAATTCGCTTATTTCATTGAATGTCTATCTTCTTCCCTGGAAAAAGATACTCATTCTGGCTGGGTTAGTTATTTTTGGTTGCATACCAACTTCCTTAGCCTTTTGGAAAATCATATTCCAGGTCCTTCGATCTTTTAATATGGATGGTGCTAGATCCTGGGTAATCCTTATTGTGGCTCAATTAGTTTTTAATGCCAAAACAGAAGACCTTTTGATTCTACTCTTGAATATTATCCATTTCAAAGTCTCTGTACAAAATTAAATTGATTTCAGTTATATCTGTTGAATACTCTCTCTTTTCTTTTGCATAGTGAAATGAGGTTTGGTTGCTTCAAATGTATTTCTGTAAGCTGTAACATAATAATTGTGTGCTCTACAATGTGATTCTATCAATATTCTCAATTTTAGTGAAGAAATAATAACTGACCTAGGTTTCATTAACATTGTTATAGGTTCTTTTTAGTATATCTAAATTTGTTATTGTCTATTTTTCTTTGGTAAATCCAAAAGGAGATATTAGGACTAATATTTTGTTGATGTTAATTATTTTATAAGTATTATTCCCAATGAGTTATGAATTTTTAAAAGATGTTAATTTTTATCACATCATTATCAGTATCACATACATTATTCTATTTTTATTGTTTAATTATTTCAGTCATATCTGATTCTTCATGATCTCATTTGGGGTTTTCTTGGCAAAACTACTAGAGTGATTTGTCATTTACTTCTCCAGTTCATTTTATAGATGAGGAATCAAGGCAAACAGGATTACATGATTTGCCCAGGGTTACCTAAGAATTAACAGTGAGAGGTTAAATTTTCCATGTTCTTTCTACCATGTCATCTAGCTGCCCATATTAGTCTATTACAACCAGTAAGATTAAACACTTAAAATGATCCTTACATGCTATCACTTTGATATTGTAGTAACTAGGTATCAACATCCATATGGATTAATCCTCAAAAATTAATTAAGAAAAAAAGATACTTCCTTATTTAGCAAATTGTCTTCAGACTAAAGTTCACATCTGGACAATATGTGCCTTTCCTAAGAGGCTTCAAAATGTGTTTTTCTTTTCTAAAGAGAGCAATCCTCAAACTTGATTCAGTCTGTATATTATGCTTATATATCTATTGGTTATCTGCATATTTCTGCATAGCTTATATCTTTAGTGCTGGTTTTTGTTTCTGTTTTTATCTTTTCTTCCCTATCATTCTGTTCATTAAAAAATAGACAAATATTTGTTTTTGTTTTTTTAAAGGATGGAGCTTGTCACCCTCAGATAGTAGCTAAGATATTTGTGGGGAAATGGGTAAAAAGTGAGGAAGGAGCATTTCCTTATTCATATTTATCCTGACATTTGTTTTCCTTTTATGAATAGAAAAGTGAAATATTAGTGTCAGAACAAAATGAATGTTGAAAAGGACTCCAAATTTGAGAGGATCAGTGCTTATGATACTTTGTTAGCATATCCAGGCTTTCTTCCAATTGGTCATTATTAAATTGTGAAGAGTCAATTAACTTATTTTGGGGAGAAGATGTTTAAGTGCAATAGCTAAACTTAAGAAAACAATTTGATTATTTTTCCTGAATGTGGAATCACAAATCATCAAGTTAAAGATTGCTTCTTTGAAGTTCTTTTTTTTCTATTCCCTGGGAACTCTTCTCTCATTTTCACATTTTAGATATTAATCTTAAACATCACTGAAAATAAAATTTAGAGTAAATTATAAAACTGGTATTTCTATAGTCAATCTTTATAGTGTCCTATTAGTATGAAAGGCATAATACATCAACCTGATGCAGAATATCATGATAATACTTTAAATTATTTTTGGGGTTATTTTAACAAGGACATGTTAGGATAGTATCATTTTTTCTTATTTAATACTTGTGACTGGAAGTCATTAAGTGTTTAATAAATGATGTTAGTTTCTCACTGCTCGATTATAATCTTTTGCTGAAGTCCTTCCCTTATGTTATTAAATGAAAGTAATTCTATATTTTTGAAATCTGTATTAGTAAAACACAAGGTCTGAAATGTGTAATTAGCAGCTTATATTTGTTATAATATACATAGAAACTCTTCAGACTATTTGGTCTAGAAAATATTAACCATGATAACAAATGGAATATAGAAAATAGAAAAAAGATACCTCATCCTGTGTGATTTTCTTATATTTCTTTAATGGGAGGGAATGAATAGTAGAAAAGAGGAAATAGAATGCTGATTCTATAAATGTTCAACTATTGGCAAACTTAATATCAGATCCATGTCCAATGATCAATGAGTACATGACATACCATTGGAAGAACAGAATTAGATAAATATAAACGTTTTTGCTACTACTAAAATGAAAGTTGGAAAAAAAGCAAAAATAAAGTAAAAAAAAATTAAAGGATGTTAAATTGGTACATTCCTTACAGATTCTTCATAGACATTTTGAATTTGAGCTGATGCTCTGATAGAAATTCAAAACTTAGACCCAGTACTATAGAAACTGGGTATCATTATATGTCAATTTGATGTCCATTGAATGTCATATCTAGCTGTTACAGCCCAATACTACACCTAAGGCTTTTTGGACATCTTGCATAAAAATTTATGAATCAGGGGATTTCATAGCCATTCATAACCAATCAAGGGATTCTCTACCAAGATGGAAGAGAAAAAGCAGGAACTTGTGCAAACTCTCCCACAAAATGTTCCAAATTCCTTTAAATAATGACTTCAAACAAATTTTAAAGCATCAACAGCCAAAAAGACAAAGTAGAACATTTCCCAGCTGAAGGCAATTTAGAAGCTCAGTAGAAAAGGTCTGTGATACCTGAGTGGGAGTCTCTGAGCAGAACAGACAAGCTCGGCCCTGGACCAAGCCTCAGCCCCGCCGGGCTTGACCTATGAATCAGCAGCAGTACTGGTGGCTTCCAGATCTCTCAGCCCAGAGACACCAAAGAGGACCTAGAAGATCAGCAAAAAAAGGTCTATAGAATCAGAGCCCAGCACATAATCCCAATGCTATCCTGGCCCCAGCTCCAGCCCAGATTCTCAAATCAACAGGGCTGGACCTCTGAATCAGCAGCCATGCTGGAAGCTTTTAAGGACACCAGGGAGGATTCAGAAGGTCAGTGGAGAGGTCTGTGGCAAAAGATGGGAATCTGGTGTGCAATTCCAGCACAGACCTGGTCTGCAGAGCTTCAGCTCCAGGCAGCACAGTAAATCTTACAAGTACTATGGGGCAAAGACACACCTAACAGCTTCAGGGCAAAAAAGAATGTTTGTGGTCCCATGCCTGGAAGGATTTCTGAAAATAGCTACACAAAACCACTGAAGTACAGGAAAATGAACACTCCATCCTGGAAACAGAGCCCTACTTTAACAAACATTATATATATATATATATATATATATATATATTTTGAACATTGAAAGTTGTTATGGTGACAAGAAGGATCAAAATACACACTTAGAAAATGATAACCAAATCAAATATCCAAAGCTTCTAAGAAAAATAAGAATTGGGCTCAGGTCATGGAAGAGCTCAAAAAGGACTTTAAAAATCAAGCAAGAGAGATAGAGGAAATATTAGTGAAAGAATTGAGAGAGGTACAAATACAAAAAAAAAAAAAAAAAACTGATGACAATGCCTTAAAAAGCAAAATTAGCCAACAGGGAAAGGGGGAACAAAAGCTCATTGAAGAAAATAATTCCTTAAAAATAGAATTGAGCAAAATAAAGCTAATGACTTTATGAGAAATCAAGATAAAATAAAGCAAAACCAAAAAAAGAAAAGAAAAGAAAAGGGGAAAAAAGTGAAATATCTAATTGGAAAAACAACTGTCCTGGAAAATAGATCCAGGAGAGATAAATAAAAAATTATTGGTCTATCTGTTAAAAAAAAAAAAAAAGTTTGAATTTCATTCCTGAATGTGGAATCATCTCACAAATCAAGATATTATCAAGGAAAACTGTCTTGATATTCTAGATTCAGAGGGTAAAATAGAAATTGAAAAACTCCACCATTCACCTCCAGAAAGAGATCCCAAAACAAAAATTTCCAGGAATATTATAGCCAAATTCCAGAATTCCTATGTCAAGGAAAACTATTGCAAACATTCAGAAGGAAACAATTCAAATATAGTGGAGGTACAGTCAGGAACACCACATTTAGCAGCTTTTATATTGAAGTACCAGAGGGCTTGGAATATGATATTCTAGAGAGAAATGGAGGTAGGATTGCAACTAAGAATCACCTACCCAGTAAAACTGAGTTTAATTATTTAGAGGAAAAGATGGTTATTCAACAAAATAAAAGATTTTCAAGCATTCATGATAAAAAGACTAGACCTGAATGGAAGATGTGATTTTCAAATATAGGACACTAGAGAAGGATAAAGAGGTAATCATTAAAGTAATATCATAAAGGACTTAATAAGGCTTATCTGTTTACATTTCTACTTGTAAGGTTGATACTTGCAAATCATTGGAACATTCTCATTATTATGGCAGTGTGAGTTGGATGTGAAGGGATAATATCTTGTTTAAAAATGATGAAATTATGGAGTGAGAGAGGAATGTATGGGGAAAAGGGGAAAGGGAGAAGTGGAATGGTACAAATTATCTGCCATAAAAGAGTCAAGAAAAAGCCTTTACAGTGGAGGACAAAGGGAGAAGAAGGGTGGTGAATCTTACTCTCATTAGAATTGGCTCAAATAGGAAATAACATACATATCAATAGCCATATTTCTATTTTTTATTTCTATATTATATATATATATATATATATATATATATATATATATATAGAGAGAGAGAGAGAGAGAGAGAGAGAGAGGTCATATGGGGGAAGGAGTGGTTAGTGGTAAAACATTTTTAAGGAGGGACAAAGTGAAAGGAGAGAGAGAATAAATCAGGGGGAATACAATTAGTAATTGTAAAAAAAATTTCAAAGCAAGTGTCTCTCATAGAATATTATTGTTCTCTGAAAAATGATGAGCAGGACACTCTCAGGAAAAAAAAAATCCTGGAATGTCCTCAATGCACAAAATCAAATATAATGTATACAAAGTATTAATAATGTTCTGGGATGACCAATTGAAAATGACTGTTATTTTCAGTAGTACAATTATCCACACCTGTTCTAAAGGACATATAATAAAACATTTATCCATACTCAGAGAAGGAACTGATCAGGTCTATATGCAGAACAAAGCATTTTCTATTACTCTATCTATATCTTTAGTTTTAACTTAATTTTTCTTGAGGGTTTTTATTTTCATTAGGGTGGGTGATCTATGTTTTCTTTCACAACTTAAATTTTATGGAAATGCTTTGCATAACTTCACATGTGGTTTCTTGTGGTTCGGGTTAAGGTGGGGTTAAAGAACCTAGAACTCAAAAATCTTAAAAACAAATGTAAAAAAAGTGTCACATTTGGAAGCTGGTGAAGGTATAAGAGACCAAGAAATATATAACAGAATATAAAGAATAAAAAAAAATAGAACAAATTTTGAAACATCTTGAGAGAAAAACAAGTCTGGAGAACAAAATAAAAATAGAAAATATAAGAATAATTGGACTACCTGAAAGCTGTGGCCAAGTAAAGAACTGTACACAATAATGCAAGAAACAATCCAAGAAAATCATCGTAGGACAGGAGGAGAAATTAGAAATAAAAAATAAAATCTACGGATAACCAAACCTATATTTCCTTGATTCCAAGTGCAAGACTTATTTGCTATTATCACATAAATAACAATAGTAATGTTTGTCTTGAGGTGCAAATTTATTCCATTTGTTATGTAAATCTGGAGAACTTGAAACTTATTGGCCTATACCATCATCTTCCCAGATTCCTTTAGGAAACCTAGCTTTGAATCCCACTTCTGATAATATATATTTTATCAGAGTAGCTATATGTCAAGAAATAAATCATTAAATATCTTTATAATTTACTGGGGATAATAAAGTTATTTCACAGAGTTCACATTTCAGTTGATTAAGTTAAAATTTTATAATGTGTATGCAATATCTAGGGAAAATGTTAATACTATAAAATGTTTGCTATCCTCATCATTATTTTTTCAATATTATAAAAAAAAAGTAAAAGTTGATAAAATAACAAATGTGCTAAATGTCATCATAGTAGCATCTTGATTCATGCATGATTTGGACTTAAGTGGTAAAATAGTTCCACAAAATCATCAGGTTCATTTTTCTCTCTGTTTCTGTGTTTCTGTTTGTTTATCTCCCCTTCCAAACTAGAAACACCCATAAATAAAATTATAAGAAACTGAAGGCCCTCCTTATCAGTCTGCTCCAAGGGTGCACTTCAGACAGGCTTGTATGTTCCTGGCAGTTGAGATGAAAAGAACCCATGTTTGTTTGCTGATTGATGGGGATTGACTAGATAATTATCTCAGAAGAAGACATGTGGCCTTGGGCTGATTAGGTAAATCATGAATACTGGGTATGGAAAGTGCTTTACATTTACCATTAAGCTCAGATTGGTGATTTGTTCTTAGAGAGAGCTAATATTTATAATGGTTGTGCATTTGATTAATAAAGATTACTCATTGAAAAGTATTAATTTTATTAATGTTTCCTTTTTAAAAGCATGAATAATGCTACATAGACTATAGTGTATACCAAGCATTACATACACATTTATCTTTTCATTTTAGAGATGATCAAGAAAAAAAATAAAAAGGAAGAGAAATGAAAAGTAAATGGGAAGCATAGTATAATTTCTAAAGTTCCTGAGTCTGGTTAGGATTCTGTTGTAATACTTCAAAAGTCTTGAACAAACGTCTTAATCTCACTAATCTCACTCAACCTTCATTCTTTATTTATGAAATGGAAAGAATGATGCATATCTTTTCTATTCCTAAAGGAGGTACAGGATCATAAGGAATGTATAATAAGGTTGGAAGTTGTCAGAAGCAAAATAGAATCAAGGAGTATTAGGGGGGAAAAAAGAAAGAAAAGTATAAGAAAATGGGATAGAGGAAAATATTCAATTAGTGATTATAACTATAAATGTAAATTAAATGAACTCACCTATAAAATGGAATAGAATAGCAGAATGGATTAGAAACTGGAATCTAACAATATATTGCTTACATGAAACACATTTGAAACAGAAAGATATGCATAGAGTAAAAAATAAGGGACTGGAGCAGAATCTATTATATTTTAGTTGAAGTAAAAAGGACAGAGGGTAGTGCTTATGATCTTAGAAAGAACAAAAGTAAAAAAATAAGGATATAAAGAGGGATACTACATTTTGTTAAAAAGGTACCATAAACACTGAACATATATGCATCAAATGGCATAATATCCAAATTCTCAGAGGAAAAGTTAAATCAGTTACAAAATTATTATTAGTGGAAGGACTTAAATCTAACTCTTTTATAACTACATAAATATAACCATAAAATAAACAAGAAAGAAGTTAAGGGGATGGATAGAATTTTTGAAAAGTTAGATATGATAAAAACTCTTCCCTTAATGGGAAGGGAAAGAAGTATATTTATTCTCAAATGAGTATGTTCCTTTCTCAAAAACTATGTATTAGGCATAAAATTCTCACAAATCTACCCATAATAATAGAAATATCAAGTGAATCTTTATGTGACTGCAATACAATTAAAATTGCATTCAGCAAGGGGCGCTTGTAAACTAATTAATTAATCTTAAACACAAACTGATGAAAGAACAAATAGAAGCAATCAATAATTTCACTAAAGATGATAATGTACAGCACATGATGTTGATTAAATACAGACAAAACAGTACATAGGGGAAAATTTATGTCACTGAACAGAACAGAAAATGTAAGAAAGTAGAAAATAATTAATTAGGAATGCAACAACAAAAACAACTAATAACAAAACACCAAAAATCTAGAAAAACAACAATTTAACCCCTATCAAATTAAACATCAAAAAAGAAAAACCAAAAATTGAAGAGAGATCAATAAAACTGAAAGAAAAATACTGAACTAAAAAATAAAACCAGAAGCTATTAAAAAAAAATAGACATGCCTTTAGCTAATTTGATTAGAAAAGAGAGTAGAAAACATTATCATTACCATTATCAAAATTGAAAAAAGGTGAATTTATAACCAATTCTAATGAAATGAAGCAATTACTAGGAGCAATTTTGCCCAACTATACACATATTAAACTAACAACTAGATAAAATAAATAAATTATCCATATTAATATAATGGTAAATAGAATTCTTCAACCCTATTTAGAAAAAGAAATTATACAAATCATAAATAGATGCAGGAGCAGATAGATTAACATATACATTCAACATTTAAACAACAATTGATTCCAATACTACAAAAACTGTTTTGAAAAAAAAAAAGAGGTAATAAAGAAGTCCTACCAAATCCCAACTGTGACTCATATATAGTCATGATACTTAAATCTAGGACAGTTAAAACAAAGAAAATCATAGACTATTTTCCCTAGTTTCAAGGACATCACAATGATATTATCACCAAGATCCATATACTCTAACAAGGCTAGATTTATTATCACACAACTCTTAAATGTATGAAGTAAGATTTAAACAGGGGTCTGTCTGATTCCAAGACCAGCTTTACAATCACATGCACTCAGTCTCTCTCTCCTTTTTTCTTCTTCCTCCCTTCCCCCCATCAGTCTCTATCTCTGTCTTTCTTTGTCTCTCCTCTTCACCTCACTGTCTCTATTACTTGTAGTTGCATAATAAATTTTTGATAAAGTTAGGAAAACTATAAGCACAACTGACTCATATCAATAAAAAGGCAACAAGAATAAAACTCTAGAAAGCAGAATAATAAATGGGGTTTTCCTTAAAATAAATAGCATTTATATAAAACCAAGAATAAACATTGTCTGGGATAAACTAGTTTTTCCAGTAACATAATGGATGAAGAAGGATGTCCATTACCATTATTACTATTCAATATTGTATTACAAATGTTATCATACACTAAGATAAGAAATGGAAGGAATAACCTTAGGGAAAGAGGGAATAAAATTATCACTTTTTTGAAATAACATATAATCCTTTATCTAAAGAAACTGAGTCAACTAAAAAAAAGAAATAAAACTAAATGAAACAATTAAAATCAGTAATGTTATAGGTTATCTAAAAAATAGCATCACAGATAAAATTACCTTTGCTCACGGCATATCATTCTGCTTCTTTAATTTGAGAGGACTCTCTTCATAATGAGAAAAGATGATTTCTAATTTTGTTTTGTGAACTATGCAGTTAAGGAAAGGAATAATTTTCATTTTAAAAGACAATGTATCATAACAAACAAGTTAAATAATGTTTAAAATATCTGAATAATTTGTACCTCATTATTTTAATCATGCTTCTTGTACACTGACTTCTTATTCACAGCTTCAGAATCAAGAAGTTAGAAGTCAATATATCACATTTTTTAAAGACCCAAAAGTCAAATAACTTGTCTTCCATCTATTCCATCCGTAAAAGGAAGGTAGAAGTATTAACTGCATTATATTTGTAAATGTAATAGTTGTATTGTGAATTAAAATATTTCAAATAACTGCCAGCATTGAAACATATATCACCACAATTTAGATGGTTAAGTATGTCCAACTCAAAAAACCATTTTCTATGCATTTTATGCAAAACACACACAAAAGTACATCAATTTGGGGATGCTAGAAGGTTGTTTAGGATGCACTATTTACCTGCTTTTGTTCAAATGGATCCAGGAAATTTGAACATAAATTCTGTGTGAAAACTATCACGTATGAAAAAGCTTTCAGTGCTTAGAGCATCTCAAAATGCTAAGCATGTTAGTTTTCCAAGATACTGTTTCCATTATAGACTGCAGCAAGGTATCTTTATCAAGATAGCCTTTATTCTAGGCCTAAAAGAGTTTCTAGTCTTTAACTAAATGCATACACCTATTTTAATCCTATTCAGGATTATGTGATATTTCATGTTAATTCGCACACTTTTTAAGCCTAGATTTAAACCTGTCAAGAATAAAATTACATTTTAATACTTTACAAATTAGCAGATATGTATCAAAATAAGCCTGGGTCTTTAAAAATAAATTAACCTACATTAAAAAAAAGAAATTATAAGGAAAGTGAATATTTCATCTTTATTTTAATCTGTATCTATCTATATTTTATCTATTAATAGGATAAAGCAAAATAATCCAATTTCACTCAACTAATTAATTCAATATGACCATATTTTGACATGAAGTGGTTTTGCCTCTGATCTCATCTGTGCCTATTTTTCAAAGCTTTCCAACAAAAATCAAGGAATAAGATTAAATATCACTCAGTGAAAAATTGTTCCTATAGAGAGAAGATCACAGTGGAAACATTTCCTGAGTTGCTGCCAGATGTTATATGATGAAGTATCTCTTATAGAGCTGAGGCACTCTCACCCTCCCCTACTTATCTATTTATTGACCATCTTCCTCCCACCCCCCACCCTGGGCCAGTTCTTATTCTTAGAATTATTATACCTGTCTTGGCCTTAAATTGGCTCTAGGTTTCCAAAGCACTTTCAGATTAATTCCGTCCAGTGCTACTGTGCACATGTATTCTCTTCCTCTCTCCCTTCCATCCTTCTCCCTTCCTCCCTACTTGTTCTTCTCCCCACCCCGAAATAAGCAAAAAGAAAAACAGAAAAGCAATATAAAACAAAAATGAAACAAAACAAATGAGAACGTTATAATGTATCCAGCAGAATACCAGGAAAGATTCAAAATATAAAACAGAAAATACCAATTTGTTGGGGGATGAAAGGGGAAAAAAAGAATACAGTACAATATAGATAGCAGAGAACATAAGAATAACCTATAAGAAAATAAAGAATAGATGGACAGTAATGAATAAAATATCTTGTACTATTATATTTGTTTTCTTGAAATGGAAATCCCTTGTTATATATTATAAATTCTCACTGATGTCAATGTTTTGTTTTGTTTTTCCTTTTTCTGCCTTTTTTTCTTTTTTTTATTGGTTTTTTTCTTGTTTTGTGTTTTATGTTAAAGAAAAAATATATAAATTGATCTCATCTCAGGATACTGAGAGCTCAAAAAGGAATGTTGAAAATCAAATAATAGAGGTAGAAGAAAAATTGGTAACAGAAATGAGAATGATACAAAAAATCATGAAAAACAAGTAAATAGCTTGGTAAAGAAGACAAAAAATATTACACAAAATAACATTTAAAAACTGAATAGGCTAAATAGTTAACTTATTTTTATTAAAGCTTTTTATTTACAAAACATGCATGGGTAATTTTTCATCACTGACCCTTGCAAAACTTTCTGTTCCAAATATTTCCCTCCTTCCCCCCACCCTCTCCCCTAGATGGCAGGTGGTCCAATATATGTTAAATATGTTAAATCCAATATATATATATATATATATATATATATAATATTTATACAGTTATCTAGCTGCACAAGAAAAATCAGATCAAGAAGGAAAAAAAAACCTGAAAAAGAAAATAAAATGTAACCAAAACATCAATAGAAAGAGTGAAAATGCTATGTTGCAGTCCACACTCAGTTCCCATAGTCCTCTCTCTGGATGCATATGGCTCTCTTCATCACTGAACAATTGGACTGGTTTGAATCATTTCATTGTTGAAGAGAACCACATCCATTATGATTGGTCATTGTATAGTCTTGTTGTTGCTGGGTATAATGATCTCCTGGTTCTGCTCATTTCATTAAGCATCAGTTCATATTAGTGTCTCTAGGCCTCTCTGAAATCGTCCTATTGCTCTTTTCTTACAGAACAATAATATTCCATACCATTCAAATACCATAACTTATTAAACCATTCTCCAATTGATGGACATCTGTTCAGTTTCCAGTTTCTAGCCACTGCAAAAAGGGCTGCCACAAACATTTTTGCACATGTGGGTCGTTTTTCCACCTTTGAAATCTATTTGGGATAAAAGCCCAGTAATAACACTGCTGAGTCAAAGGATATGCACGGTTTGATAACTTTTTGACCATAGTTCCAAATTGCTCTTCAGAACAGTTGGATCCATTCACAGTTCCACCAGCAATGTATTGGTGTCCCAGTTTTCCCACATCCCCTTCAAAATATGTCATATTTTCCTGTCACCTTAGCCAATCTGAGAGGTGTATAGTGGTATCTCAGAGTTGTTTTAATTTGCATTTCTCTGATCAATAGTGATTTGGAGGACCTTTTCATATGACTAGAAATAATTTTAATTTCTTCATCTGAACACTGTCAGTTCATATTCTTTGACCATTTATCAATTGGAGAATGGCTTGACTTCTTATAAACTTGAATTAATTCCCTATATATTTTCGAAATGAGGCCTTTATTAGAAGCTTTGAATGCAAAATGTTTTCCCAGTTTATTGCTTCTCTTCTAATCTTTTCTGCATACACATTTGTTTGTATAAAACCTTTTAAACTTAATATAATCAAAATTATCTGTTTTGTGACCAATAAAGATCTCTATCTCTTCTTTGGTCACAAAGTCCTTCTTCCTCCACAGATCTAAAAGGTAAACTATCTTATGTTCTTCTAATTTGTTTATAATGTCATTCTTTATGTCTAAATCATGAACCCATTCCAACCTTATCTTGGTATAAGGTGTTGGGTGTGGGTCAATACCTAGTGTCTGTCACACTAGTTTCCAATTTTTCCAGCAATTTTTGTTAAATAGTGAATTCTTATCCCAAAAGTTAGCGTCTTTAGTTTGTCAAACACTAGATTACTATAGTAATTGACTATTTTGTCCTATTAACCTAACATATTCCATTGATCAACTGTTCTATTTCTTAACCAGTTAGTGATGTATAAAAATGCTGATGATTTATGTGGACTTGTATTGTATCCTGCAAATTTGCTAAAGTTGTGAATTATTTCTAATAGTTTTTTTTTTAGTTGATTCTCTAAGGTTCTCTAAGTATGCCATCATATTATTTGCAAAGAGTGATAATTTGGTTTCCTCATTACCTACTCTAATTTCTTTAATCTTTTTTTCTTTTCTTTCTGCCAAAGCTAGCATTTCTAATACAATACTGTATAGTAATGGTGATAGTGGGCAAACTTGTTCTTAAAATGTTTGATAGAATTCACATGTAAATCCATCTCATCCTGGGAATTGTTTTATTTGGGAGCTGATTAACAGCTTCTTCTATTTCTTTTTTCCAAAAATGGGATTATTTAAGCAATTTTCTTCTTCCTCCATTAATCTGGTCAATCTATATTTTTGCAGACATTCTTCCATTTCACTTAGGTTATCAAATTTATTGGCATAAAGTATGACAAAGTAACTTCTAATCATTGCTCTAATTTCCTCTTCATTAGTGGAAAGTTCTGCCTTTTCATTTTTAAGACTAACAATTTGATTTTCCTTTTTTTTCCTTTTTCTAATCAACTTTACTAAAAGTTGATTATTTTGTTGGTTTTTTCCCTTAAAACCAACTCTTGGTTTTATTTATTAATTTAATAGTTTTTTTTTTTACTTTCAATTTTATTAATCTATCCTTTTGTTTTTAAAATTTCAAGTTTGTTATATGATTGGGGTTTTTAATTTGTTCTTTTTCTAGCTTTTTTAGTTGCAAGCACAATTTATTGATTTTCTCTTTTTCTGTTTTATGCAAGTAAGCATCTAGAGATATAAAATTTCCCCTTATTACTGCTTTGGCTGCATCCCACAAATTTTGGTATGTTTCTCATTGTCATTCTCTTGGATGAAATTATTAATTGTGTCTATTATTTGATGTTTCATGCATTCATTAATTAGGAAGATTATTTAGTTTGCAATTACTTTTTGGTCTATTTTTTCCTGAACTTATATTGCATGTGATTTTTATTGTATCATAATCTGAAAAAAATGCACTTACTATTTCTGCTTCTCTGCATTTGATTTTGAGGATTTTTTTTATACCCTGACAATCTGTAATACAAAAAGTCCATTTGGAGAAGACTGCTTTAAAGAGTAGTAATGGTCAAATAGAAAGCAAGACACAAAAATTCACTGAAGGAAAAAACAAACCTTGAAGAGTAGAATTGGCCAAATAGGGGGGAAAGTCCACTAAAGAAACAGCTTCTTAAAAAGTAGAATTGAAAAAATGGAAAAGGAGGCACAAAAACTCACTAAAGAAAATATTTTCTCAAAAATTAGAATTAAACAACTGGACCTAATGAATGAAAAATGAAAAATAAAAGACAATATTCTGGAAAAACAACTGTTCTAGAAAATAATCCAGGAGAGATCATTTTAAAATTTCTTATGCTATGTATAAGCCATGATTAAAACAAATAACCTACACAGCATCTTTCAAGAATCCTAAAAGAAGACTGTTCTGATATTCTAGAAGCAGGGGGAAAAATACAAATTGAAAGAATCCACTGATTATGTTGTAAAAGAGATTCCCAAATGAAAACTCCCAGGAATATTATAGCCATATTCCAGGGTTCCCAGGTCAAGGAAAAATATTGCAAGCAGTCAGAAAGAAACAATTCAAATATCATGGAGCCATGACCAGAGTAACCCAAAATTTAGAAGCATCTGCATTAAAGGATCAGAGGGCATATATACAAGAAGACAAGGAACTACCATTACAATAAAGAATCACCTAACTACCAAAACTAAGTGCAATTTTTGTATATTCCTTGAAATAAAGGATTTTAAAGCATACTTGAGGAAAAAGGCTGAATAGAAAATTTGAATTTCAAATATTAACTCTAGAGAATCATAAAAAGGTAAACAGGAAAAAGAAATCATAAAGCAATTAAGAACGTTAAACTGTTTCCATTCCTAAATGAGAAGATGATACTTGTAACTCATAAGAACGTTCTTATTAATAGGGCAGTTAGAAGGAATATATATTCAACTAACACCAATATGCTGTCTGTCTGTCTGTCTGTCTGTCTAGATAAACAAGACACTGCTATAAATTGAATTTGAAGGAAAAAAATTAATTAATTTAAATTTTAAAATGGAAAATTAAAGGGTGAGAGAGGAATTTGCTGAAAGTGAATGGGAGATATAGAATGGAGTAAATTATCACACAAAAGAGGCAAGGAAAAACTTTTACAGTAGAAAAGAAGAGAGAGAAGGCAAGGGAGAGTGAGTGAACTTATTCTCATTAGAATTGACTCAAAGAGGGAATCACATACATACTTAATTGAGTACAGAAATCTATCTTAAGTTACAGGAAAGAAGGAGAATAAAGGGACAAGAAATAAAGTGTGATAGAAGAGAGGGGAGATTGAGGAAATGGTAGTCTGAAGCAAAACACTTTTGAGGAGGGACAGTATAAAAAGGAGAGAGGGAATAGAATAACAGGGTGAGAAGGGGAGAGACACTTAGCAAGAACGATTATGAAAAAATGAAGCAAATTTCTCTTATAAAGGCATCATTTCTCAAACCTGTAGAGAACTAAGTCAAATTCATAAAAATAAGATATTTAAAATATTTAATTAATAAATAATTAAAAACATGAAAAGATAATTCAGATGAAATAATCATAGCTATCTATAACCATATGAATAAAATACTTAAATAATATGAATTAGGGAAATGTAAATTAAAATATTTCTGAAGTACTCTCACATTAGATCGACTAATAGGACAGAAAAGCAAAATATTAAATGTTGTAGAGGATGTAGGGGAAAGTGAGATACTAATGAATTGTTGAGAGAGTTGAGGAATTCTCTAGAGCAATTTGGTACTATAATCAAAGGGCTATAAAACTATCCATACGTTTTGACTTACCAATACCACTACTAAATCTGTATCCCCAAAGAGATAAAAAGCAAAATGAGAAGGCACTCTATGTACAAAAATATTGGTACCATTTCTTTTCTTGGGGGCAAAGATTTGGAAATTGAGGGGATTCCTATCAACTGGAGAGTGAGTGCACAAATTGTAGCATGTGATTATGATGGGAAGATATTGTGCTTCAAGAAAGGATGAGCCATCTAGGGGAGGAGGTGGGGGAAAGGAGGGGGAAAGGTGGAACAGAAGGTTTTGCAAGGGTCAATAATGAAAAACTACCCATGCATATATATCTTGTAAATAAAAAGCTATAAAAAAAAAAAAAAAGAAATGATGAGCAGGTTGTTATTTAGAAAGACTTCCATGAGCTGATGTAAGGTGAAACATACCATGTACAAAGTGGCAGCAACATTGTAAGATGATTAGCTGTGAATGACACAACTAATCTTAGCAATACAATGTATCAAGACAATTGTGAAAAGCTTTTGATGGAAAATTCTGTCCATACCCAGAGAAAGAACTAATGGATCTGGATTATAGAATATAGATCAAGATCTTTAGTGGACTTTCCCCCCTATTTGGCCAATTCTACTCTTCAAGGCACCTTCAGTGAATTTTTGTGTCTCGCTTTCTATTTGACCATTACTACTCTTTAAAGCAATCTTCTCCAAATGGACTTTTTATAATTCCTTTACTATTTGGCCTATTCTAGAATCTGGATATAGAATGAAACATACTTTTAAAAAACTTTATTTTTCCTGAGGGATTTTTTGGGGGGGAGGGAATAGAGTCTATACTTTCTTTTATAATATAATTATCATGAAAATGTTTTGCATGACTATATGTATACAACATATCAAATCGCTTACATTATCAATAGAAAGTAAGGTGGGAAATTAAAAAGGGGGAGAATCTAGAATTCAAAATTTCAAAAATTTTTTTTGCATGTAAATGGAGAAAATAAAATACTAAATAAATAAGAAAACAAAGAAAAAAGATGTGATGGGATATAAGATGTAGAGGCTGGAAAGGTAAAATGTGATATGTAAAAAAGGGTTTTAAATGACAAGCATAATTTTACTTTTGATCCTGGAACTTATAGGGAATACCTTGAATGTTTTGGATGGCATAGTTAGACCTAAAGTTCAGGAAAAATCATTTTGATTGATAAATGGAGAATGGACTATAGTGGGGAGAAATTTGTGGCAGGCAGATCTACCAGTTCATGAATAATGCAAGGAGGATCTGTACCAAAGGGTGACAGTATACATAAGATAAACAGAATACACAATAAATTTTATAAAGGTCAGTTCTACTGGATGTCTGTTACATAAAACTTAATATTTTAAAGTTATTATTAGTAGTACAATACAATAGGGGAGGAAGCTTTCAAAATGACTGTTGCACTTATAGTTTCAATATACAATAAATGTTAAATGAAACTAATTCTACACATGGCTTTTGTTTGCCTTATTTATTTAGGTACAAATTCATATGTCAATAATACTGCTGAATGTGATGGCAGAACAAGCTCAGAAAAAGATTGGGGCACAGTAAAAATAATACATAACAACCATTTGTTGCCCACTAGGGAGTTTGATTAATGTAGGGGGAAAAAAGAAGCATGCTGAAAGTCTCCCAAGAAGATTCCAAGAAAGATTCATCCATTGGTTGCAAGAGGGACTATTAGAGCCAAATGACAATTCACAGGGTGAGGATGTGGGTAGTTATTAATATGAAGGAAAAAATTGCATTTGGGCACCCTCTGGAGAGTCAGGGTTAAATTAAGCAGAATTGCCTCATGCTAAGCTGGACTATAGCCAAGACAGTATGAAAGGGAAAATTCAGAGTCTTGGTTAGTACTATAGCTTTCCAGTCTTTAAGGTAACAGAGGACACCCAGTAATAATTGTCTTGGATCAGATACAGACAAAGGTTTGGTATTGCAGACCAGTGACTTTGCAAATACCTCAAGATAAAGAGATTTCCTCAATGGCTATCTTCCTGCATGAGTGAGTGTATTTTTTTGTATATGCATGTGTATGTATGTATTTTTGTATGTATGTATGTATGTATGTGTGTGCATATACATATATATGTATATAAAATATACATATATATGTATATGAAGTATATATACATGAAAAGAATTCTAGAAGAAGTTATTCAAAATTGAAACCCCAAACACTTAATGCTGCTTCTGTAAATAGACATATACTCTGAATTAGCCTAGTAAAGATATTCATGTGCGACAGCCTTTAAGTGGATACTGACCCAGTATGTGCCTTGAATTTGGAATGTTTTTAGGCACACTGGACAGAGAAAATATGAGTTAAATATGTTAAAGAGTACTGTGCAACTGTCTAGGTGAATGGTAATGAGAATTAGAATGAAAGAAAGTCACTCTCATTTTACAAATGAAGAATATGAGATCTAGAAAGGTTAAAAAATTTGTTCAAGATCACATAGTTAGGTGGGTCCTGAATGTAGGGTCTTCTGAATGCAAATCTGGTTGTCCTTCTACTGAACCATGCTACTTCTCAAGAATTTCAGAATAGGTATACAGAGGAGAAATAATGCAGTGATTAAATTGGCAGAACTTGATGACTGATTAGTTGTAGGAGGTGAGGGAGGTGGAAGAGTAAAAGATAATATCAAGGTGTCAAATATGAATGACAAGGTGGGTGGCAGTATTATTGAAGTAGGAGAAGATTTTAGTGACAAGATAATATTAGTGTTAAATATGCTTGAAGTGTTTAAAGGGCATTTAGGTTAAAAAGTCCTCTAGTAAGAGAGAATTATATAAATGGAGCAGGGAGAAGGGTCAAGAATAGAAATATAGACATTAAAGAAATGTTTTTTCTTTATCAGTGTTGCAGTTTCAAATTATTGTGTAACATAAGAATTTAGCTGTTTAACTGCAAGTAAGCCTATTCGCCTTTAGGATCCCTATTTTTTTAATCTATTAAATGGTAAAAATAGCACTGGTCTTGCCCACCTCAAATGATTATTTCAGCATCATATTAGACATGATATCTAATTCATTTGTAAGCTTTAAAAAAAATAACCCGACATGCACATCTACAACCCTAATTCAATTTTCTTTTCATAGCTATGGGGATTTTTTTTTTACTTCTTAACAAATAAATGATATAAGAAATTTGAATTACAGTAGACACCTATAAAATAAGGACATTTGGTTGCTATGTTTTTCCCCAAGATACTGTCAACATCATCATCACCCCAACAATTACCATCACTATTACTAACATCTTAACTTTTCAAAATGCTTCACATGAATTAGTGTATAAAAGGCTCAAGGATAGTGACTAGTTTGACAGTGACTACATAGTTATTAACTGTCAGAGCAAAGAATAAATTTCAAGTCACCTCTGTTACCATGTCTAGTATTCTTGTCACCATAGAACCTCATTTTCCTGAATAAAACAATAACAATGGATTTAAAAAATAATAATTTATTCCTAAGAAGTCAAGGGAAAATGCTCAAATTAATTCTCATTACCAATGTTTATTGGTACTACACAACTATTTATAATACTCCTCTACACAGTGAGCATATGAATGTTCCTCTCTAAAGGGAAACATAATGACTGACTCTTAGATGAGAAGGTACACATGAACAAGCATATTTCATAAGCTAAGTATCATGTGAATGGTATCATTGTTCCCACTGAAATTCAGAAAGAGGAAATTCAGGAATTCTGGTCATGTGAAAAAAAAAAGAAAAAATGGATAAAAAACTTTTAAAAGGAGGTTTGAAGGGCAGAAGATGGGGAGGGGGAAAGAAAGAGAAGGGGGAAAAGGAAAAGGAAAGAGAGTGAGAGAAATAGAGGAAGAGGAAGAGGTAAAGGGAGAGTATTCTAAAACTTGGTTTCCTCATATAGCAGCTGCTGCTAAATGTTTTGTAATCTAGAAGTATCTGGCACATACTAGGCACTTAATTAATATTAACTGAATGACTGATTTTAATTTCTTGGTACTTGAACTTTTTTTTGTCTAAATATACTATTTGTCCTTTGACTTGGAAATTCTAGCTTTTGGCCATGATTTTTCTTAGCCTTTTCAATTGATAGTTTTTATGAAATTATTATTGGATTTATTCTACTTTGTACTTTGCTCTATGATTCAAATAGTTCCAAGAAGATTATTTTTAAAAAAATATTTCTTGAAATATAGTGCCCAGATTTTTTCCTTTAAGGGTTTTATGGAATCAGGTGATTCTTAAATTATCTTTCTTTGAACTCTTTTTAATTCTTTTAAATGGTCAATTTCTCAAGTTTTCATTTAAAAAATATTTCTTTTTTTTTTGTTAGAATCATTGAGTTCAAATTGTTCTACTCTGTGAATCAGATAGTGCCCATTTGAGTACTTTTCTGCCATCACTTCTATATTATTCTTTTTTCAATTTTGTTTCTATATTAAAATGCTCATTTCATTTTCATTCATTTTTATATCATTTTAATTTCTTCCAGTATTCAGTTCAATGGGGTCAATCACAAGATGACATGTAGCCTTTGTAGTCATTATTCAATGATTATTACCAATTTCAAGATCTGCTACGAACATGATGGATTCCAGATTTCCTAACAATTTGGAGTTGAGTTGGCTCTATCTTTTGATGTGTCTCTCAGTAATCTGAGGAGGCTTGGCTAAGTCTTGTTTCCCTATGAAGTAAACATTTTTGGTAGTTCGGTGCTTCCATTTTGACGCAATTCATGGCCACTGGAGTTAAAGCTGGTTTCTGATATTTTATCACAATGCTGACAGGCTCATATTCCTAATATGTTTTTTTTTTTTAAATCAGGACTTACAAATTGAAATTACATTGATAGGGGCAGCTAAGTGGTGCAGTGGATAGAATACCAGCCCTGAAGTCAGGAGGACTTGATCTCAAATCTGGCCTCAGACACTTAACACTTCCTAGCTGTGTGCTGGGCAGGTCACTTAACCCCAATTCAGCCAAAAAAAAAAAAAAAAAAAAAAAAAAGGAAAAAAAAAAAAAGAAACTACTATTGATGCCTCATTCTAGCATTACTTACTATAAATAAATATTTGGTTTTGGATGCAATCCCAGGAGTTTTAAGTCATTAACACCACTACTCCCCTGCCAAAAAAAAGAAAAAGAAAAGAAAAAAACCCACAACCTTGAAAACTTTTGTACATACAATCTTCAAACATGGATTTCAAGAACTTTAAAATTACATTCAATTGTTTTAAGACTGCTATGGATTTTACAAAGTTTTTATAGAGTTTATGAAAACATCAATTTGAATGATAATTTTAATTTATAAAATTAATCAAATATAACAGTTTTAAAATCTAAATTCTTTGACATTTTCTTGTCTTGACCTTTAAAAAAAATTCAGGCAGATAGATGGTTCAGTAAATAGATGGAATGTGGAATCAGGAAGGTATCAATTCAACTATTGCCACAGACAATTACTAGGTGTAACCTTAGCCCTTTTTTGGCTTCAATTTCCCCAAGTATAAAATATGAATAACAATTATATAACTCCCTAGATTGTTGTGAGGTTCAAACAAGATAACATTTGTAACTTTTTTACACAACAGGTACTTAAGAAATGTCTGTTCTCTTCACTTTTGCTAATACTTCCCTCAATTACTTGAAATTCTTTCTTTTCCTTTTATTAAATTTTATTAAATTGGTCTTTTAAAAGTTATTACTATATATTAAACAATTATTTTCTTTTAGGAATTGAAAACAGCTTTTAAGTAAAAACAATGAAATTCTCTATCAAAAAAATCTTTACATAAACTGATTAATGGAGTAACTATGATCTTACCAATTAAAAAGCAGCAATATGTTCTTTTTTATACCAAAATGAAATTCTCAGCATTTATTTAGATTACCAAGCATTTGTGGTTTTCAAAAAAAAATCTATTTTTACCCATAAAATAATAACTGTATTTTCTTTTTAAAATGCCATTCCCAATAGAAAGTGATATCAGATATACTAAATCCTCAATCTGACTTCTTGATGAGTAACTAGAGAAAAATAAATAGTCAAAAAATTTCTATGACAATATTTTAGGACTATAAACATTATAATTAGGTTGTTCCAAGTTACTTTAGTACATTTCAGAGACATTCTCAATAGTATTTTTTTTCGATTACATGTAAAGATTATTTTCAGCATTCATTTTTGTAAGATTTTTGAGTTCTAATTTTTCTTTTCCCCCTTCCCCAAAACAGTTAGCAGTCTAATATAGTTTATACACATACAGTCATTCATGTAAAGCTTGTTTTCATATTTGTCATGTTGTGAAAGAAAAATCAGAATAAAAGGGAAATGATCATGAGAAGTAAAAAGAAAGCAAACAAAAAGGGGAAAATTGTATTCTTTGATCCACATTCTGTCTCCACAGTTTTCCCTACTTCTCCTTCCCAGATGCAAATAGCATTTTTCCATGTCAAGTCTTGGGTCACTGCATTGTTGAGAAGAGCTAAGTCTATCACAGTTGGATCATCAAATAATTTTGCTGGGGCTTTTCCCCAAAAACACCCTAAAAGAGGGGAAAGGAGCCATGTGGGCTAAAATAGTTGAAACAGCTTTTTTTCATAGTGACTGTTGTTGCTTGTCCTTTGTTCTCAAAGAGGACCATGACATTAGGGAGGCCATGACATGTAAGGAATTGGAAATTGAAAGAAAGCTCATCAATTGAAGAATTGTAGAGAATCACAGTCAGTAGGGAAGCTCTGGGTAAAGTATAAGACCCTTCAGCCCAGAGGGAACCTGTTAACAATGTCTGATTTGGCTCCCCATCTTCCCTCTCAGCTTTCCTGAGAAGTCAGGGGGTGGTGACAATCTGTGTTGTAATTGTAATTGAATTGAGTGATACCAGGTGGCAGAGTGATACCAGGTGGCAAACTACATACAATGGTAGAATAAAATATGGTATATAAATATAATGAAATATTATTGTTCTACAACAAATGATAAGCAGACTTATTTCAGAAAAGCCTGGAAAGATCTACATTAACTGATGGAATCTGGAATGAATGAAATGCATGCATACAAATTAACAACAATATTATGAGATAATCAGTTGTGAATGACATAATTACTTTTAGCCATACAATGATCCAAGACAACTTTGAAGGAGTCATGATGAAAATGTTATCCATAATCAGACAAAGAACTAATAGTGTCTGAATGAAGACTGAAGCTTACTTATTTTTTTTTACTTTATCTTGATTTATTTTTGGTGGGGTGTGGTAATGGTTCTGTATTGATGGTTCTTTATTTTCTTTCACAACATGACTATTATGAAAATGTTTGTAGTCACACAAATAGGGGGTGTATACATGGAGTAAGGAAAACAATATGGAATTTAAAGTTTTAAAATTGTTTTTACAAGCTTCTGGATGAAAATAAAATATTAAATAATTAAAAATAAACTAAGCAAAAGGGTATCAATAGGTTAAAGTACTGGGTGGAATCCAAAAAGATAACATTCATGATGGTTAAAAGTAAATTTTGAACTTAATTATCAAAATCCACTTTATTGTATAATGTGAAAAAGAGTGACTTGATAGCAGTTGTTTTGAAAAAAGATATTACTATTTTTGTGTATTCCAATCACAGTATGGTATGGTATGATATGGTAGTCATAAAGGCTAAAGCAACATTTGTTCACATCAAAGAAAGCATCTGTTCAAGAAAGTAGAAGTGGGATGGGATAGGATGTGACAGTTTCATTCTAGTTAAAACTATTAGACTTTATTTTGAGCATTGTGTTCAGTTCTAGCTACCATGATTTAAGAATACTGATAAGTAGTAGAATGCCTAGAGGAAAAAAACAACAACAACAAGATAGTTGAAGGGCCTTAAGTCCTTGTCTTATAAAGAATAACTGAAAGAACAAGGGATGTTTAAAATGGAGGAGATAAAAAAATGAACAATTCTTCAGAAGACATGAACTTCAGCTATCTTCTTGTTGTTTTCCCCCACTCTGGGCATTCTCCTGCTTATCAGTATTCTTAAATCATGGCAGCCAGAATTTGACGCAAAGCTCAAAATCAAGTCTATTGAACCTCTGCCAAGGACAGAGTAAGGGACACTCACAGTTAGAAGGAATGATCTAGGGGAGAATCTAATAAAGATGAATAGAATAATAAAATAGAAGTCATAGGAAGTTTGAGGACAGATGACAAAGTTTGATAGGACTGCTGTGAAGAATGGGATATCAAGTTGACAAAGGAGGTATAATAGGATTGATTGCCCAGCATCAGTGAGGGCTCTGTTATGTTCTGTAATAAATTCATAGTAAACTTATTCATAATATTTGTATGTTTTTTTTAAATTTTCATTCAGCAGCTATGTATAGGAGCAAAGGTGGTTCAAGTGGTTCAAGGCTAAGAGGAATAATAATTAAGACAAACAAGAAAATGAAATATTAGATTATCCCTTCTTAAAAACTTTTCTTCTATTTGATATTTCCCTTCCACTCCTTTCAGCCAATTGAACTATAAAAATTTAAAAAAGAAAGAAAATCTTCCTAACAAATATGCATGCTTAAAGAAAAACAAATTTCCACACTGGCCCTGACCAAAAATATATGCCTCAATTTTTATTTAAAACCTTTCAGTGAGTGTGATGGTTAATTTTCAGTCCTTTGAAATCATAGTCATTACACTGATAGGGTTTTAAAGTCTTTCAAAGTTGTTTTTCTTCATAGTGCTATTTTTTTAATTGGTCTGCTCACTTTATTCTGCAATGGTTCATGTTTCCTCTGAAACTGTCCATTTCACCATTTCTTGTGACAATAGTGTAATTATAACATATATAAAATTATTCCAAATTAACCCCAAAATAATCTGGTCATTTTATAATAGGTGAGCACCTCCTTAATTTTCCATTTTCTGCAAAAATGAAAATAGGTGCTATAAATAATTTTTAATATATACATCCTTGAAATGAGTTACTCCTGTTGATTTTCAAGTAATCAAGTAATTTTGACACATCCTTGGAGATACTTTTCTTATGGAGAAATTTTAAGGGAATGTTTTAATTTATTAAATCAAATGTAAAATAAATTACATATATAATTATAACAAGAAGATTTTGTATCTTCTTTACCCATTATAATATATGGTATGATGAAAAACATGAGGTCTACTTGAAAAAGTTCTATCTATTTCTATTTCTACATAATACCTTTCATGGGTATATAGATAGTCATCAAAATATTTTATATTCACATTTTTAAAATAGTACTAAGGTTGGAGATTGTCCCTCATCTTAAATATAATTTTCTGCATGAGAGAATGAATCCTTCAAAATCTTCATAATTGTTCTAACTTTAGCAAGATAGCTCATTTATGTACTCTTGGTCTAGTCTCACTGATTTTTCCAATCTTGATTTTTCTCTGTGCTTCTACTATTTCTCACATAAATATATCTGTGGCTGTAATGTGGAATTCTAAGTGCAGCAGTTCTATTACCCTTGGCAGTTTAAAAATGTTTATCATGAAATCATTTGTAAAGTTTTTTTTTTTCCAAATTTCCCCATTTTCTTCATTCCTCTTTGATCTTAAAGTGTACTTAAGATGTCTTGCCCTCTTTTAGAGAAGCAATTCACATTTAGAATACAGTGATCATACATGCTCTAAAAACTGTTTCTCAGAACTTTCTGCCCTCTTTTCCACCAACTTCCACAATCACTGGAGAAAAAAGAAAGCCAAAAAACAATGGAGAGTGAACTTTTCCTAGTTTCATGAGTCTATATAGTCAAAGAATTCATACCTAAATTGGTCCTAAAAATGAACCTCTTCACTTTTGGTGAATCTGGGTCTCATAGAAAAGATCGCATTTTGCCAGGAAATACTTAATGTCTTTCCAAATTAGTAAAGTTTATTAGATATTGAATTTTAAGGGCATGAGCTTTGATAAAAACTTGATTCTTCAATAACAAAAACAATTAGAGAAAGACTTTTGAGAAGGCATCTAAACACAGTTTGTTTTATGAATATGGATGGGTTATTTTATAAAATAATTGCTCCAATCAAATTAGCAAGAGAAACATCTCCTTTTGTTAATTTTAACAAGATCTGTGATGCATTGAAAGCTTTTATTAATTTTCTATCTAATGTAAGTGTATACAAAATAGGAAAAACACTAACAGCCCTAACAATAATTTATGTATTAATGAAACCAAAACTTTATTTGAGAAAGAATATTCAAAGATGACAAAAATACTATCTGCTATGATCAAATGATCTTGGCCACCAATGATGAAAAAAACAATGTTTGTGGACATGATATTCAACTATTCATTAATAATTATTTTCACAATATAATCATTTTATCTAATAAGAGAATCTGAAAATGTCAGAGATGATTACAAGCTGGCACAACTTACCTCAATAGGAGGCTGAACCATGAGCTTCCTATTGTTAAAGAATATTAAAAGCAATTGTTTTTAGTACTGTGCTAAAAATTTTTACTAATGTATTCTTGAACCAAAACTATTTGCACATAATTATCTAAATAGGTCAAGTAAATATAAAAGGATAATTGTTTAAAATGAATGTGAACCATCTAAATATCTCCTAAGGTTATTAAGCTAAATAAATTACTTGACTGTATGATTACATAGTAAATGCCTATTCTGGATATTATTTTTCTCCTAAAGAGGACAAAGTGTTCAATTTTTGTTTATTGCCACAGAGAGAAAAATGTATGGGTAACATAATGGACAAATTTTAATATATAACAGAAAAAGGACATGGGACACATATTTTCATATCTATTGTAGTAAAAAAGCAACAATGTAGTATTTCTTCACATTGCCAGCTGGAAAGATTTTTTTTTAAATTAACTTTGTTTATTTTTGTCCATCTGTTCCCAAAAAAAGTATGATATGAATTGGATATTAATATAGCTATTTGTTAAACATGTCATTCTAGTTTTCTTAGTAGAGTAACTTAAAGAATTGCTACTATCTTACTTAATATGTTTGACCAAGTTGGGCAAATACTATTTTTTGTTATGTCTTCCCTAATCCACAATTCCCAACACACTTGAGAATGCGTGTACACAAATATACACAAAACTATCTTTAAAAGGCAATTGATAAACCTTGTAGTCTGATCATTAAAATTCAAAGTTAAATTACTTAAAGAACTATAATACAAATGATTCATTTAGTACAGTTTTATACAAGGTGGGTTAGTGTATAATTTTAGAGGGTCTAACAGTATGAGGGATTCTATTATTGACATGGCCAAAATAGTTTATATTTGCACTATTTTTCTTGTACTCCTACATGCCCCATCCCAATCTGTATCCTACTCATTCATAACCTAACTTTATATGAAGAAATATTGTTTTAATCTTTCATCCTAATTACTGCATATGCCTCAACATACCCTAAATATGCTTTAATAGATATATTTCATTTCAATCATTAGTAACACAAAACTTAGTACTATAGCTGTGAAACCTTTAATTTCAAATGTCATTAATTTTGAACATTGGGAAAATATTAAAATATATGATTTTTGGCATAATATTCTTAATGCTTTGAAGAGAATATGAACTAGTAATCATTTTAAATTCATATAATTTATAGATAAATATAAAAAAATATGGTAGTCCTGCTACCTGGATTATAGATTTTAATATTGTTACAGTATTATTTTAAATTTTAGGAATTCAAATGAACAATGAATTCTTAAAGGATAATAAATGTAACAAAATAGTTTATGGGGGAAAATAGCATAGACCAAATATGTAACTAATTAAGCTTGGAATAAACATAGTTTTTTGCAGTTTTATAAATATATTTGCTTCCTATCTTCAATATTTCTGAGACCAGGGATTATATCCTAGAGACTTAAAAATTTTCCCTCTGTTTCTTATAGGGAAAAGGCTGAAGATCCTATTCAAAGACAAGCACAGAGAAGCTCTTGATTGACCACATTTTGTCAAGCAACAATGACAATGACAAGAATTACCTTTGGGAGTAATGTATATTATCAGGCCTTGTGAGACCAACAGGGAGGAATGCAGTAGCCATACACTGAGAGAGACTATGTATCTTGTAAAGGTTGCACTCTTCCTCTAATAAAGAATAAGAAGCAATGCCTCTCAGAATAACTCCTTAATACCACCAAAATACATTAATAGCCATTCAGTATCAGAGCTTAAAATACAATCCACATTGGTATATGTGCACTGATATTCCATTTCTTGTGTCTCCCCTCTCCGTTAATGATATTTGTTCTTATGAGAGAATATATCCTTAGTTTATTTTTAACTAATACTTACCATGACAAATAGGAACACACACATACATACACACACATATCCTGGGGGAAGCTGTATTTTAAGTTGTTTTCAATACACAGAGTAACTTGAATTTGGAGAATTCTTATCTAGAGGACTCACTGGATTGAAGCAATACCCCAAAATACAACATTCTTGAATAGTATAGTTGAAACTTTGGAAAATGCTACATCATACACATCCTTGAAATGATTGAATAACAGTAATCCCCTTTCTGAGTGGCTAGTGGGACAGTGGATAAAGTGAGGAGGATTAAGTGAGTTCAAATCCAATCTCAGACGTAGCTCACACAACACTATTTGCCTTATTTGCTTCACCTGTAAAAATAAGCTAGAGAAGGAAATGCCAAACTACTCCAAGAACTCTGTCAAGAAAATCCCAAATGGGTTCACAAGGAACTGGGCATGACTTAACAACAACAATATGCATTCTTGTGATGATTCTGATCAACCATAGCTCAATAATTTCCAACTTATCTCATGTCTGATACTTTAGGGACAACTTACCAATACTAGAGGATTGTTTTCTACCCTTTCTAGAGTTAAGTTTTACATGGGGCATAACTGCTTTCATCATAATTAAGGCAAGGATTTTAACTTTGTCTTTGAAACTCAAATGACAACTCTATTAAGATTCTCTCGGAAAGAGAATTTATGTCTCTCTTTCTCTCTTTCAGGCATTTACCTCAATCATGTATCCATTTGAACTTATCTTGGTAGATGGTATGAAGATTTTACCTAAATCAAATTTCTGCCACAATTGTACCCAGTTTTTCTAGAATATTTTGTTAAATAGTGATGATACTGTGCTTGTTTACTTCCACATGTTTTATACTAATCTCTTCTATTAAGGGAAATTTTCTTTAAAAGATTATCAAATCATTTTAATGATTACTATTTTGTTATATACTTTGAAATCAGGTACTTATAGATGCTTTTCCTTCTCACATTTTTTCATTATTACTCTTGAGGTTTCTTAATTTTGTTCACCCATATGAATTTTGTGATAATTTTTTTGGCACTAACATTTTTTGGTGATTTGATATGGCAGTGAAAAAGTAAACTAATCTACACAGTATTGTCATTTTTTATTTTATTTGATCACACTACTCATGAACAATTATTTTCTTGCATGAATGAAGTGGACCAATCTAGTTATGGATGAAGTAGATTTATAAAATATTGAATATAGTAAACCTGTGGAGATATTTGAAGACCATCAAAGAGATGAGCATTCAAGTTTGATTTTTCCCCTACAATAATCATTGTAAGTACAATAATCACAGTAAGAGGACTGTGCCCTACTAGAAGGTGTACCTTTTCCTTGCATGAATAATCTACTTGGAATTCCTGGCTGACTTAAGAAATTCTTTGCTGAACCAGATCTCACCCTAAACTGCTCTGAATTAGACTGAACTTTTCCCCATTTTTGAGTGGGGTTGAAGTCCTAGTAAAGCAAGCAAAACTTTCTAAGGGGAATCTCCTCCCCTTATTCCAGCACGGATATGAAACAGAGCCCAATGTAAACCTCATCTGTCCCTTGCTTCCCTGTACCTTTCCCCTCTCCAACAGCTAAATAAAAGAAAAATCTAAGGGGAAAGATCCTTTTTGTGATATACTTCTACCTTCAATTTTAACAAGTTTTTTTTTTTTTAATTGAGAAGCTATGTTATTAGATGCACATGGTATTACATATTGATATCGATTCATTAGCTATGAAACATTTTAGCACAATCTATATTAATTTCATATGTACATGAAATAAGAATAAAATACATATAGATTTATGATTGCTATTCTTACCTTTTAATATTCTGCTGAAACATAATGGATTTTGTTCTAGCCTGTAACTTCAATTCTATATGAATTTTCATTTTAAATGTCATAAATAATTTGTTGTTAAATTTTATTTTCTAACTCATTTTGTTATCATCTTTTATTCTGAGTGCCTTCATCCCATTCACATACATAGTTATAATTGGTAATTATACACTTCCTTCCATTTATTTTCTTTACAAATCTCCCTCTTTACAAATAAAAAAGAAGGAAATCTGCCTGACACTTGTGATAAGTGAAACAGAATATTTTCTCCATATTTACCACTTCTTTTTCTTTCTCCATTCTTAATCCCAGATTTTTACACTTTCTCCCATTCATTTTTAGTTCTTTCTTCCCATTCCCTTCACCATATTTCTAATTGTTTCACTTATATCTATTTTCTTACCAAATCATGCTCCATTCCCCCTTAAACTCTACTTCATCCCTCCACTATGAACTATCTCATTCCCCTTTTAAGTTTAAATTATAACCATACTAAGATGTCTGTGTATTTAATTGTATCTAGTCTTCCTTTATTTGATTCACATGAAAATAAGGTTATTCCCCCCCCCCCATAATCCTTTCCTTCATAGTTCTTCATCCTATGCAATTTTGCAATAGTGATTTCTCTTACCCTTCCTTCCTTTCTCATGATAGTTTCTTGTACTGTCCTGGTGGAAGTCCCTGTACAGGCACCAAAAATAATGTCCAGACTAGCTCTTTGGAGGATCTCGGCACCAACCTTGATCTTAGTGGAAAAGTGAAGGAGGCAAGAGAATCACCAGGATGGTAGTCAAGGATGGAGTCTCTCATTTCTAATCCTCTCAGCCCTTAAATATTTCTGTATGATTGTATCATTACAGCAAAATAAGTATATGTGAATAAGAGAACCATTATCTCATCAATCACACTGAGTAAATGCTAATTATAAGGCCCTGCTGTAAATATTCCTTGGCTTCAAGTAGAACACAGTGGTCATGCCCTCCCTGACTTCTCAGGAAGGGAGGTGAGAACACCAAAGGGAAATGGGGAGCCAAACCAGACATTGACAACAGATTTCCTCCAGAATGAAGGGTCTGATACCTTTGAGTTTCCCCACTATCTATGACCCTCTAGAGTCTCTTGTCCTTATTTTTGTTTTCTCATAAGATTCTTAGAACTAAACAAAACTTCCTACACATGATTTGTTATTCTAACTTCTTTTTATGACCTTCAAAATTATTAGAGTTGTGACTACAGGTGTTTTCTTATTCCCCTATTAGCATGTAATTTATCTCCAAATAGTTCCTTTCAATGAAAAAAAAAAGAAACTTACTTTTCTAAATTTCTCTTTACCCCAGTATTTCTGTTTCAAAATGTCTACATAGTTATGTTGCTATTAGGAATGCTTGGAAATCGCTTATTCCAAATATCCTTGTTTTCCATTATATGTAGAAGGCCGGAACTTTGGAGAAGTATACTTGAAACAAGGATACTTACAACAAGGTATTAACTCAGTACAACTGAAGAGATAATGGTTCTTTAGCATACATATATTTAGTACTTAGCATTGTGATCTAATAGTTGCTAGTTCACACATATTCAATATGCTGTAATGATGCAATTATACCCAGATATAAAAGCTCTGAGGGGACTGGAAATAAGACATTCTATCTTTGACCATCCTTCTGGTGGCTCTCCTTCCTCCTGCATTCCTCCACTAAGATCAAGGCTGGGCCTGAGATCCTCAAGAGAGGTAGTCCAGACATTGAATTTTGGTGTCTGAATGTGGGGCACTGAAAAAAGCACACTACATTTTGAGGCTTTAGACATAAGCACCTACAATCAGCAGTTCTACTGATGTGATCATAAACTCAGTGGAGAAGTCCCTGTGACCTTGAAATAAAATGAGTACAAAAATAGACAGGAAACTTTGGTAAGGGCTAAACTAGTTACTTTCATTTTTTTTCTCAGATGAAATGGGGCAAATACTAAGAAAAGAGCCTTCCCCACCCCAAGTGTGTAGCAAACATAGTTAGGTAAATAAAGAAGCAAGGTTTGGAGGGGAAGAGCCAAGATGGTGGAGAAGACACAAACATTCTAAATTCCTCTCATACCCTCACTACTAATTACCAAATTCAGCCTCAAAAATAGAGGTTGACTAGTAAAATTCACAAAGATTGGAAGTATAATAACTTACCAGCCAAAGATAATCTGGAAGATTGCCAGAAAAGGTTTGTCCTGAGCAGCAGGAGCAGACCAGCACAAGCAGGGAGATGGGAGGAGAGGCTAGAATACAGAGCGAACCAGAGCAGGGGTGGTCTCCGTGGCTGGAAAAATTATAGGGAGGACTCTACCACAGGCTGGACACTCTGCTTTGATTGCAAAGCAATAGACCAGCAGAGAAATTAAAGCCAAAGATAGAGTGTACTCCAAAAAACACCAGAATCTAACAGGATCTGGCTATACCCACACAGTACAGGAAGTAAGTGATTCAGCATAGACCACAGCACAGCTGTGCAGCTGCATTCTGCAACAGGGGGCTTTTACCCAGGACAGTCAAAAATATGCATGGCAGGGGAGTTCAGTCCAGGGAAGCCTCCTAATCTGCATGGCAGGGGGGCAGGGCTCAGCCTGGGGCAATAGAAATTCTGCAGTGCAACGGTGCTCCCCAGGGCAGAGACAGGTCAGGTGGGGGGATCTTCCCAGGACAACTGCTAATCCCAACAGTGGGGTTCTCCCTGTGGCAGTGACTTTTGCTCCTCAGCCTCTAGCCCCACAGCAGTCACTAAACTACACTGGGGGGCTCTTAGCAGGGTACCTCACCAGCTTAGCCCATGCTACCCAGGGCAGAGATACTTCTGGTGCGGAGATTTTCCCAAATCACTTCCACAGCTCGGCCACTCTTTGCAGCCTGTTTGCAGGATAGCTACTATCCATATATATGTCTCTGATCTTCAGCAGAAGCTGGTAAACTTCTTGGCCTGAAGGCAAACCATAAGGGCTTAAAAAAAAATGAGTAAAAAAGCCAAACGGATCATTAACAGCTTCTATACAGAGAGAGAGCAGGTTTTTAATCTCAAGGAGACTAATAGTAGACAATCTCCAGATAAAACTCCAAAGGGGAATTGTAATCTGCTCCCCATTATGCAAGGCTCTCCTAGAAGAAATTATAAACAATCTTAAAAGAGAGGTAGAAAAAAATTGGGGAAAGGAAAGAGAAGCTATGTAAGAGTTCATGGAACCTATACAAAAATTAACCATATATAAGTACATAAAGACCTCAAAATTGAATGCAGGAAGGAAGAAATAGTAAATGCATTCTTTTCAGATCATGATGCAATAAAATCTACATTCAACAAAAAGCTAGGGGTAAATAGACCAGAAAGGAATTAGAAACTAAATAATCTCACCATAAAGAATGATTGGGTGAAACAGCAAATTATAGAGACAATTAATAATTTCACCCAAGATAATGACAATGATGAGACATCATACCAAAATTTGTGGGATGCAGCCAAAGCAGTAATAAAGGGAAATTTTATGTCTTTATAGGCTTTGAATAAAATAGAGAAAAAGAAGATAAATGAATTTGGCTTGCAACTGAAAAGCTAGAAAAAGACCAAATTAAAAACCCTCAATCAAATACTAAACTTGAAATTCTAAGATTAAAAGGGGAAATTAATAATATTGAAAGTAAAAAAAAACTATTCAATTAATAAATAAAACTAAGAGTTGGTTTTATGAAAAAACAATAAAATAGATAAACATTTGGTAAATTTGATTAGAAAGAAGAAAGAGGAAAATCAAATTGTTAGTCTTAAAAATGAAAAGGGGGAACATTATAACAATGAAGAGGAAATTAGAGCAATAATAACAAGTTACTTTGCCCAACTTTATGCCAATAAATCTGATAATCTAAGTGAAATGGATGACTACCTCCAAAAATATAGGCTTCCCAGATTAACAGAGAAGGAAGTAAATTGCTTGAATAGTCCTACTTCAGAAAAAGAAATAGAACAAGCTATTAATCAACTCCCTAAGAAAAAATCCCCAGGACCAGATGGATTTACATGTGAATTCTACCAAGCATTTAAAGAACAATTAGCCCCAATTCTATATAAGCTATTTGAAAAAAAAATAGGGAATGAAAGAGTACTACAAAATTCCTAAACCAGGTAGGTTGAAAACAGAGAAAAAAAATTATAGACCAATCTCCCTAATAAATATTGATGCTAAAATCTTAAATAAAACAATAGCAAAAAGACTACAGAAAATCATCCCTAGGATAATACAGCATGAACAAGTAGGATTTATACCAGGAATGTAGGGCTATTTCAATATTAGGAAAACTATCAGTATAATTGACCATATCAATAACCAAATTAACAAAAAAAATGATCATCTCAATAGATGCAGAAAAAGCATTTGATAAAATCCAACATCCATTCCTATTAAAAAACACTTGAGAGTATAGGAATAAATGGACTTTTTCTTAAAATAGTCAGGAGCATCTATTTAAAACCATCAGTAAGCTTTAATGGGGATAAACTGCAACCATTCCCAATAAGATCAGAAGTGAATAAAGGTTGCCCACTATCATCATTACTAGAAATGCTAGCTTCAGCAATAAGAGTTGAGAAAAAAGATTAAATGAATTAGAATAGGTAATGAGGAAACCAAATTATCACTCTTTGCTGATGATATGATGGTATACTTAGAGAACCCCAGAGATTCTACTAAAAAGCTATTAGAAATAATAAACACCTTTAGCAAAGTTGCAGGATACAAAATAAATCCACATAAATCATCAGTATTCTTATATATCTCTAACAAAATCCAACAGTTAGAGTTACAAAGAGAAATTCCATTTATACTATGCAGATAGTATAAAATATTAGGGAATCTATTTGCCAAGGCAAAATCAGGAACTATATGACGAAAACTTCACAACACTTTCCATACAAAAAGTCAGATTTAACCAATTGGAAGAATACACTCTTGGATAGAGTGAGCAAATATAATAAAGATGACAATACTACCTAAACTAATCTATTTATTTAGCACTATAACAATCAGACTCCCAAAAAACTTTTAATGACCTAGAAAAAATAGCAACAAAATTTATATGGAAAAACAAAAGGTCATGAATTTCAAGGGAACTAATGAAAAAAAATCAAATGAAGGTAGCCTAGCTGTACCAGATCTAAAATTATATTATAAAGCAGCAATTACCAAAACCATTTGTTATTGGCTAAGAAATAGACTAGTTCATATGTGGAATATGTTAGGTTCAAAGGACAAAATAGTCGATAAAATAATCCAGTGTTTGACAAACACAAAGACCCCAGCTTTTGGGATAAAAATTCACTGTTTGACAAAAACTGCTGGGAAAAATTGGAAAATAGTATGGCAGAAACTAGGCAGTGACCCACACTTAACACCATGCACTAAGATAAGGTCAAAATGGGTTCATGACCGAAACATAAAAAATGAGATTATAAATAAATTAGAAGAAAATAGGATAGTTTACCTGTGAAGGAGGAAGTGATTTATGGCCAAAGAAGAACTAGAGATCATTACTGATCACAAAATGGAAAATTTTGATTATATCAACTTGAAAAGTTTTTATACAAACAAAATTAATGCAGACAAGATTAGAAGGGAAGCAATAAACTGGGAAAACATTTTTACAGTCAAAGGTTCTGATAAAAACCTCATTTCCAAAATATATAGAGAATTGACTCTAATTTATAAGAAATCAAGTCATTCTCCAATTGATAAATGGTCAAAGGATATGGACAGACAATTTTCAAATGAAGAAATTGAAACGATTTTTAGCCATATGAAAAGATGCTCCAAGTCATTATTAATCAGAGAAATGCAAATTAAGACAATTCTGAGATACCACTACACAGCTCTCAGATTGGCTAGGATGATAGGAAAAGATAATGTGAATGTTAAAGGGGATGTGGGAAAACTGGAACACTGATAAATGTATCCAACAATGGTGGATTTGTGAACACATCCAGCCATTCTGGAGAATGATTTGAATCTATGCTCAAAAAAGTTATCAAACTGTGCATACCCTTTGATTCAGCAGTGTTACTGCTGGGCTTATATCCCAAAGAGATCTTAAAGAAAAGAAAGGCACCTGTATGTGCAAGGGAATGTTTGTGGCAGTCCTCTTTGTAGTATACAGAAACTGGAAATTGAGTGGATGCCCCTCATTTGGAGAATGGCTGAATAAATTGAAGAATATAAATGTTATGGAATATTATTGTTCGGTAAGAAATGACCAACAGCATGATTTCAGAAAGGCCTGGAGAGACTTACATGAACTGATACTGAGTGAAATGAGCAGGACTAGGAGATCATTATATACTTCAACCACAATGCTATATGATGATCAATTCTGATGGACGTGGCCATCTCCAGCAATGAGATGAACCAAATCAGTTCCAATAAAGCAGTAATGAATTGAACCAGCTACACCCAGCAAAATAACTCAGGAAAATTAGTGTGAACTACTACATGGAATTCGCAAACTCTATTCTTGTCCACCTGCATTTTTTAAAAATTTTAATAACTGGGGGCGGTGCCAAGATGGCCTTGAAGGCACACACCACTTTCTAAACTCTTCTCTTACCCTCTTTATCAATAGTATATCGAGCCTCAAAAATAGTCTTGACTGCTACAATTCATAAAGATAAGAAGTATAACAACTCACCAGCCGAAGAAAATCTGCAGTCTCGCCAAAAAAAGGTTTGTTCCGGGGCCAGGGGGGAGATCAGCGTAGACTGGGAGAGAAATTAGGTTCCGAGGAGAGTTTCAAAAGGAAAGTGAAAGCACAGATCTCAGCATTTTGCAGCCCTGACCCCTCATACGGTTTTCCTTGGGCAGGGGAAACCGTGGCAGGAGGGGACAGCCCGGTACCCTTTTAATCTGGGGGGGCCTGGCTTGAAGATTTTGCACAGGGCCAACATCAGGCAGAGACGTTGGGGCAGAGTTAAGGGCAGAGTGCTGGTAGAATAAAGGGTCCGCAGTCAGCCCCCAAGTCCCAAAGAGGCTCTGGCCCGGGCAGTGACACTTTCACCCCTTAGTCCAGCCTAGGGCAAGCCAACCCACACAGCCCAACGGGCACTTAATAGTTGCCAGTTGAATCCACCTCCTGTTGGGGAAGGAAAACCCCAAGGACTGCCATAGCTCAGAGCCTGAAACAGTTTCATCTCCCTGTTCCAGAGGAAGCTGGTAACCCCTTGCCTAGGAACATACCCAAAGGCTTTAAAACATGAAAAAAAGATGAAAAGAAAACGACAGCTTCTATGAAAAAAAGAGGCAGCAAACCAAGAGACTAATAGCAAAATGCACAGAAATTACCTGTCCCCTTTACATGATGTCTAAGAAGAACTAACAAGTCTCAAAAGAGGTTGAAGATAAATGGGGAAAGGAAAGAGAAGGTTTTACAAGAGAGCAAAACCTGAAATACGAATTGAAAAAAAAAAATTCCCAGGAAGGCAGGGAAACAAAATTTGTGAATTGGAAAAGAAAAAATCTCAGGAAAGTAAGATTTGTGGAATTGAAAAATAAATAATTACTAGAAAGTAGGATTTTAATTTGAAAAGACAAAGAACCCAAGAAAGAGGATCTTGGAACTGAAAAAAAAATAATTCACTAAAAAAAAAAAAGTGAAATGGAAAAAAATTCCACAGAGCAAAAAGACAAATTTAAAAAACTAATTGACATATACAGAAATAAGTAAAAAGCTAATGAAGAAAATAATTTTTAAAAATTAGAACTAACAAATAGAAACAAATTCATTGAACAAAAAACACAAGCAAAACCAAAAAAAGACAAACTGGAAAACCAATAATTATCACTTGGAAAATGAAACTTGGAAAAATAGATCTAGGAGAGATAATATGAGGATTATTGGATTTCCGAAAATGATGAAAAAAGAGCCTAGATACTATTTTACAAGAAATCATCAAAGAGAACTGAGGTAATTAACAGAAGGTAAAATAGGCATTGAAAAACATCAACACCTTCTGAAAGAGACACTAAAATAAAACCCCAAGGAATATTGTGGCCAAATTTCAGAACTATCAGATTAAGGAAAACATTTTATAAGCAGCCAAAAAAAAAAATTAAATACCGAGGTGCCACAATAAGGATTACCCAAGATCTGGCTGCCTTCACATTAAAGGATCAAAGGGCCTGGAATCTGATATTCCGAAAGCCAAAAGAACTTGGGATGCAGCCAAGAATAAACTACCCAGATAAACTGAGCGTTTTGTTCCAGGGAAGAAGATGGACCTTTAATGAAACAAATGAATTCCATTTGTTTCTAAGGAAAAAACCAGAACTAAAAAAAAATTTGATTCCAAACAAGAACCCAAGAGATGCAAAAAGGTAAAAAGAACCTTTGAGAATTGTATTTCTTTGTAATATTAAAAAAAACAAATAATTTGATTTTACTGATATAAATAAAAAGGGAAGAGATATGGAAAACGGATGATGGCAGAATAAGTTGGGAAGGAGGGATAAAAAGAGGGAAACCACATCCCATGAAGAGGCAAAGGAACCTTTTAATCTGAGGGAATTTAGAGGGGGAGGAAATTTGGTGAATCTTACCCCATCAGAGTTGGCCCAAAAGAAAATAATTGACATTTGTTTTAGAGAAAATTCTCCTGCCACATTAAAAAAGGGAGAGGAAAAGGGAAAAAGATAAAGAGTAATAAGGGAAGGAAGGGGAAAAGAAAAGGGGGGAGGGAGGGATTCTGAGGGTAAGCACATGATACAAGTGGGGACATAAGTTCAAAAGGGGAAAGGGTTGGGGAGGCAAGAAAAGTTGGCATAATCTGGGGTTATTAGGATCAGAAATACAGATTTAGTAATTTAACCAAATGGAATGGGATAACCCCCAAAAGAGGAGACAGAAGCAGACTAAAAAGTCAGAACCCTACAATATGTTGTTTACAAGAAACGCATTTAAATACAGGATACATAAGAGAAAGGTAAAAGGCTGGAGCAAAATCTATTTGCTTCAGGTGAAGTCAAAAAAAGAGGGAGCCATCCATCACAGATCAACAAAAAAGCAAAATTGATCTAATTAAAAAGAAAGGAAGGAACACCCTCAAAGGGTATAAACAACGAAGCAATATCAATATTAAACATATATGACCAATGGTATGGCACCAACTTCCCAAAGGAAAGAAGAGAGCTAAGAAGAAAAGACAACAAAACTGTAATAGTGGGAGATCCAACCTTGCACCTCAGAATTGAAAATCAAACCACAAAACAAAAAGAAAGAAATTAAAGAAGTTAAATATTAGAAAAATTAGGTATTTAGATCTTGGGAGAAAATTGAAGGAGATAGAAAGGAATATACTTTCTTCTTAGCAGTTCATGGAACCTATTCAAAATTGACCAAATTAGACATAAAGACCCTAAATTAAATGCAAGAAGAAATAGTAAATGCTTTCTTTTCAGATCATGATGCAATAAAAACCACATTCAACAAAAAGTTAGGGGTAAATAGGCCAAAAAGTAATTGGAAACTAAACAATCTAAATAAATGATTTATCTAAATAAATAAATATTTATTTATTTATTTATCTAAATAAATAGAACAAAAAGTAATTGGAAACTAAACAATCTAAATAAACGATTTATACCAAGAATGGGTTTTTCAATATTAGAAAACTATCAAATAATTACCAATTAAAACCAAATTAAAAAACCATATGATCATCTCAATAGATGCAGAAAAGCATTTGATAAAATCCAACATCCATTCCATTAAAAACACCTGAGAGTAGGAAAAAATGATTTTTCCTTAAAATAATCAGCAGCATCTATTTAAAACCATCAGTAAGCATCATATGTAATGGGGAAAAACTGCAATCCTTCCCAATAAGATCAGGAGTGAAACAAGGCTGCCCACTATCACCATTACTATTCAATATTGTATTACAAATGCAAGCTTTGGCAATAAGAGTTGAGAAAGAGATTAAAGGAATTATAGTAGGCAATGAGGAAACCAAATTATCACTCTCTGCTGATGATATGATGTTATACTTAGAGAACCCCAGGGATTCTACTAAAAAGTTATTAGAAATAATCCACAACTTGAGTAAAGCTGCAGGATACAAAATAAACCCACAGAAATCATCAGCATTCTTATATATCACTAATAAAATCCAACAGTCAGGGTTACAAAGAGAAATGGCATTTAAAGTAACTACTGATAGTATAAAATACTTAGGAATCTATATGCCCAGGGAAAATCAGAAACTTTATGAGCAAAACTACAAACCAGTTATCACACAAATTAAATCTAATGTAACCATTGGAAAAATATTAAATGCTCTTGGATAGGGTGAGCAAATAATAAAGATGACAATACTACCTAAACTAATCTATTTGTTTAGCACTATACCAATCACACTCCCAAAAAACGATTTTAATGACCTAGAAAAAAATAACAACATTATATGGAAAACAAAAAATCAAGAATTTCAAGGAATAAAAAAAATCAAATGAAGGTGGCTGAGCTGTACCAGATCTAAAATTATATTATAAGACAGCAGTTACCAAAACCATTTGATTGACTAAGGAATAGATTATTGATCACCAACCAAGGAATGGTTATTAAAGGACAAAAAGTCAACAACTATAGAACCTAGTGTTTAAAAAAAGACCCCTTTTGGGATAAGAACTTAAGTTTGACAAAAATTTGGGAAAATTGAAACTAATATGGCAGAAATTAGGATTATCCACTTTAACACTGTCCACCAAGATAAGGTCAAAATGGATTCAAACCTAGGATAAAGAATGAGATTAAAATAAATTGGATATTTACCACACAGGATAATTTACCTCCAAACTGGAAAAAAATTTTCCAAAGAAGAACTAGAGATCATTACATCACAAATGAAAATTTTGATTATACCAAACGAAAGTTTTTTACAAAAAAACTAATCAGACAAGATTAAGGGAAGCAATAAACTGGAAAAATATTTTACAGTCAAAGGTACTGATAAACCTTATTTTAAAATATAGAAAGACTAATTTTAAAGAAATTGCCATTTCCAGTTGATAAATGGTCAAAGGATTGAATAGACAATTCTCAGATGAAAAGTTAAACCTTTGTAGCCATATGAAATGATGCTTCAAGTCATTATTAATCAGAGAAATGAAATTAAGACAACCAGATAATACATACCTGTCAGACTGGCTAGAAGACAGGAAAGTAATGTGGTATGTTGGGGGATTGGGGAAAACAGGGACATTAATACATTGTTGGTGGAATTTGGAATCATCCAATTCTGGAGAAACAATTTGAAAGCATGCTCAAAATTATCAAATTTGTAAATTTAATCCAGCAGTGTTACTACTTGGCTTATATCCCAAAGAGATACTGAAGAAGGGAAAAGAACCTGTATGTGCAAAAATGTTTATGGAAGCCCTCTTTGTAGTGGGCCAAAACTGGAAACTGAGTGGATGCCCACCAATTTTGAATGGCTGAATAAATTGTGGTATATGAATGTTATGGAATATTATCATTCTGTAAGAAATGACCAGCTGGATGATTTCAGAAAGGCCTGGAGAGATTTACATGAACTGATGCTGAGTGAAATGAGCAGGACCAGGAGATCATTATATACTTCAACAAAAATATTATGTGATGATCAATTCTGATAGACATGACTCTCTTCAATATTAAGATGAACCAAATGTGTTCCATTTGTTCAATAATGAACAGAACCAGTTATACCCAGAGAAAAAACTCTGGGAAATGAGAGTGAACCACTACATTTTGGCCTTAGTTCCAAGAGCTTGAGCTCCCGCCTGCTTTCTCTGGCTTCAGAATCTCCCTGACTAAATCCTGGCTGAGGCTCTGAGAATTTCTAGTGTACTTCTCCTCTCTGGCCCTGAAAGCTTCTCCTTTTATGTCCCATACTGAGTATAAACCAATCATTATATCACTAGGAAACCATTATTTGTTGTAGGATTAAATCAATGCTAAACTAGATTTAACTATTGTCTCCTCAATTCCACTTAGTACCTTGTTTCCAGTTCTGGTCCATAACATCTCCTTGTAGGATTAAATCAATCATACTGAACCATGCTAAATTCGACAACTATTGTCTCTATCAATTCCACTGACTTAGTACCTTGTAAGAATCCTTTGTTTCAAGTTCAGAGTTCTGGCCCATAACAAACTATGAGAAAATTGAATTCATATGTTTGAAGGGCTGTCATGTGGAAGGCTGATATGACTGATTATACCTGGTTCCAGAAAACAGAATTAGGAAAACTGGTTAAAAGGTTGTAAAGAAAATAATTTAGTATTGATGTACCAAAAAAAAAAATCTTCAACAACTTAAAATAACCAAGTATAAAATTGGCTGTTGTAGGAGGTTAAACTTTCTTAAATGTCTTAAGCAAAGAAAGCTGGGTATATTATACTCTGCGTTTTCTCATTCAGATAAAGGTTGGATTTAGGATGTCCCTTCCAACTTTCAGTTTCTATGATTCTATAGTTCTCAAAAAGAACATTTTCTGTAATTTCACATTAGAAGTTAGAGATATTATCAAGAAATAAAATGAAAATCAACTTCCTTTAAATTTTCAAAAGTTTGCTATAAGAATTTTGGATAAATGTATCATTCAGTACACAATAAACAATAAAAGCATTAATAAAGAAAAGGTATCTTTCTTTAAACTTTACTGCCACATATTCCAAATAAAACCCACAAATAGCAAATGTTTAAATTGTTATTTGTTTATTGCTAAAAGAAGAACTACAATTATTATGCTGAATCTAATTTAGAAAAAAATATATACTATTACATGTCCAGAAATGGGAGAAATTCTGAAGAATACTTTCTGCAAGCAGCCCTGGGACGGGACATGGAATGTTATGAATTAAACAAAATATGTCAGCATAGCTAAAACTCAATCTTTTCTGTATCTTTTATGTCTAAATATAAACTAATAAAAGACATCCAGAATAATCATTTTCAGGAATTGCAAGATTCTGAATCATCCTAGAATGATTTCATTATGAAGTCAATTCAATTTGATAAATATTCTTTGTCTTATATGAGAAGTATTGTAGTTCAAATCAAATTAGACTCTGGTGAAACAAATATAAAAACTAAACAGTTCCTGGAATAAAGGCTATTGTATTCCAATACTGGCAGGATACAAGGCCATGCATATAGCATTCATACTCTGAAACTCACTCCTCACACTCAGTGCAATTATTTTGCAGACTTGTTCTTTGGGGTTTACCTATATGGGTCTTTATCTTGTTCCTATTGACAGTGAGTCAGTCTATACCCATTAAATTCACAAATTGTGGCAGACATTTATTCTGACCTGACACAAGAAGTAAAAGAATAGCAACTGGAGATGTAAAATGCGGAAGATAAAAGCGGTGTAGGCATCCAAGTAACTTAGACATAGCTGCAAGGAACTCAAAGCCAGCTGACCCTTTGGCTGATTATTCCCTGCTTCTCTTTCTCTAAATCTAAAGTCAGAAAAAGCATCTAATGCAATTTATCTTTCCCTGAAGCATAGTAAAAATAGTTTGAGCTCCTAAATGTTTCCATATGAAGAGCCTATGAATACCCATCTTGAGAAAGAGATCAGTATATCTATGGAAGGGAGAGGTGTCAAAGACCAAAGAAACTGGCTGTACAGAATATAAGAGAAATACTGAAGGATTAAAAGTCCCAAAGAGAAAGTATGAGTAGAACTAGCTTTTAAGCATATAGAGTATCAGAAAAACAGAAGGAAAATATAAGTTAAAAAGGAAAAGAGAAGCTAGAGTAAAAGTCATGATGTTAAATTGTTAAAGTAAATTCCCTAGTAGAAAAAGAAAATCCTATGGAATCTCCAGCAATAATAAAACAATAATTAGGAAAAATTATTTTTTCCTGAAAAGAATATATGTAAGAGGGCCAAATATACTTCAAACAAGTAATCTTACAACAAGGTGTTAACTCAGTGGAATTGAGATGATTCTCTAGTTTACATGTACTTAGTATAGTTCTACAAGTTGTCACTTATTCTACAAGATTGACACCGATGATGATGTACTTATAATAGAGTATATAAAAGCTAAGAGATCTGGGAGAGGAGACAGACTTGGAGATAGAGAAGACAGAGGACTGGAGGTTTGAGCACAGACTCAAAGACAAAGATTCTTGTAGTGGTTGTCCAGTCTCCTTCACCTGAAATCAGGCTAGCTTTCTGGGGGACTTTCAGATGGGCCTTAGTCTTCGTTGAGAAGTGGAGATAGGACAGTCACCAAAAGGGTCTTTATCTTCTTTTATCTTTGCATCTGTAAAAAACGGACATGGTTGGTGATAAAGAGGGAGGGGAAGGATATCCAAACCCTTACAGAAACTAAAAAGATGAAGCATACCAATAAAGAAGTAAAGATCTTGAAAAAGAAGGGAGAAATGTGAAAAATAGAGAAGTAAAAAATATAGAAAAAGAGAAAAGATTACTTTAAAGAATGTAAAAGTTCTAAGTAAACCAAAATGATTGATTTTGGAAATCAAAATATGCTATGTAGTATGCAAAGAACAATTAAGACTCATAATCCTCTTAGAAATATATGTTAAATAAAAAAGTACATACATATATTCTCATTGAAATTTTGAAACTTTATATATATTCAAATGACTAGGAGGAAAACCTCCCAATATTAAGGGTCATAAGTTTAAAAATAAATCTAGGATATGTCTAATTTCTCCAGAAATCATAGGTAAAAACCGAAAAAAGGAAACACTATTGTCCTTTTTCCTTCCTTATTCATTATCTGTAACTCCTTAAAATGGAGCAGCAACAATAGAATTAAGCATTTAAAGAGAAAGTAAAAGAGTTTAAATTACAATTCCAAAATAACATAACCCATAAAGTAGAGAAAAATTATTAATATAAATAGCAGGCATTCATCCAGAAATAGCTGCTTAGAAGTATCTGGGGGAAAAAAATTAAGTGGTAAGCAGATTATTCAACTTGAAGATAATTCAACTTGAACAAAGAAAAAAGTAAGGATAATTAATAATATTGTTATATAATACAATATAATGCTACATATTATACATATATATTATCTAATGCTATAATAAGAAAATGAACAAAAAACAGAAAAGAAAGTTAATCATAGAAATCTACTATGGTGACAGGAAAAATCAAAACTCAGATGAGAACAAAATGTCCACAGAAGAAACCTCAAAGAGTGATATAAATTGGTTTCAAGCCCAAAGAGGCTTTTTAAAAGTGTTAATAGAAGACTTTAAAAAGAAAATAAGAGAGGTGGAAGAAAAAATGAGAAAGGAAATGAGAAATGTGTGTGAGAGAATCAACAGCTTGGAAAAGGAAGAGAAACACTGACTGAAAAAACAACTCCTTAAAAATACAATTGGCCAAATGCAAAAAACATCCACTGAAGAAAATAACACCTTCAAAAGTAGAATTAACCAAATGGAAAAAGAGATAAAGCTAACTAAAGAAAATCACACATTGAAAACGAGAATGGAAAAAAAATGGACGATAATGACTCTGTGAGACTTCAAAAGGCAAATGATAGAGGAAGAAAAAATGAGAAAAGAAATGAGAGATATACATGAGAGAGGAAATAGTGTGGAAAGGGAAGGAATAAAATTGTCTGAAGAAAACAAATCCTTAAACAGTAGAATAAACTAAATAGAAAAAGAGATACAAAAGATAAGTGAAGAAAATCACACATTAAAATTAGAATAAGGCAAATGGAAGCTAATGACTTTGTGGAGACAGCAAGAAACAGTCAAACAACTAAAATGAAAAAAAAATGCAAGCAAGTGTGAAATATCTCATTGGCAAAACAACCACCCAACCTGGAAAATAGATACAGAAGAGACAATTTAAAAATTATTGGCCTATTTGAAGAACATGAACAAAAAACAAACAAACAAACAAACAAACAAAAAAAAAGAGCCTGGATAGCATTTTTCAAGAGTTCATTAAGATAAACTGCCCTGATATTCTAGAAATAGAAGAAGAAATACTCATTGAAAGAATTCATCAGTCACCTTAAGAAAGAGATCTCACAAGGAAAACCTCAAGGAACATTGTTGCAAAACTCCAGAACTTAAGGAAAAACTACTGCAAGCTGCCAGACAAAAACAAATCAATTATCAAGGAACAACAGTCAGGCTTACCCAAGATTTAGCAGCTTTTACAATAAAGGAGTGGCAGGAAAGACCTATTACAATCTAAGGAAGGAAGGGAGGTGAAAGCACATTGTGTGAAGCTTGATCTCATCAGTTTTGGCTCAGAGTGAGTATCTTAACCTTTCAGTTAGATATAGAAATTTATGTAACCCTATAAAGAAGTAGGAGGAAAAAGAGAGAAGAAAAGGGAGCGCCAAAATTAGAAAAAGCATTAGTTAAGTCAAAAAATGAAGGACAGGATGTATCTGATTTAATACATGCATACCCTGTGATTGAAGAGATTGACTCTTCGGGTCAAAAAAGGAGAAGATACATTCCTTTTGATCTGGAAAAAAATTAAGGATTTGAAAAAGGGTTGGACTCTTTATGGGGCTACATCATCTTATGTTAAGATGTTACTAGATAGTTTGGTTTATGAAATCTTAATCCCAAATGACTGAAAATACATAGCTAGGATATGTTTAGAACCTGGACAAAACTTATTGTGGCTTTTGGAGTATCCTGAATTATGTAGGATTCAAGCCAGATGCAATAGGCAAACAGGAGTTAATGTACAAATCAGTTTTGACCAACTAGCAGGTGAAAATCAGTATGGAGAGAATTCAGAACAGATTAATTATCCCATAACAATGTAAGAACAAATTTCTAAGGCTGCAATAAAAGCTTGGGGTTCCCTCCCTGGACAGAAAGATGGAAGTAAAGCCTTCACAAAAATAGAACAAGGTCCCAATGAACCTTTTGCTGATTTTGTGGGATGTTTGCAGACAGCTGTTACAAGAACCATTGGAGAAAATGCAGCTACAGAAATAATGACCAGACATCTGGCTAAGGAAAATGCCAATGAGGTTCACAAAAGAATTATAAGGGGTCTACACAAAGATGCTCCTTTAGAGGAGATCATAATACACTGTACCACAGAGGGCACAAATGCTTATTATACCCAGACTATAATGAACATGGGAAGACCTCTTGGCAAGGGACTTCTAGAGAAACTCGTCAATGTTTTCAGTGTGGAAAAATAGGACTTCTTAGAGCTCAGTGTAGATATGGAGATAGAGTGAGAAGATAGGCTGAGAGAAGACCTAAAATCCCATGTCCAAAATGCAACCAAGGCTTCCACTGGGTTTCAGAATGTAGATTGACCCACAGAAATGAGAGATGGGGTCCAGCTCCAAGACTTCAATCAAAAGACAGGTAGGGCATGATGGGAGCTGAGTTTATACCCAGAAAGTCTTTAGAAGGTCATAACTCTGATGTGATCAATCAGCCAAAAAGCAGTAAGACAGCAGAAAGGGATTACAATTGGGGAGAATACAGGGTTTTTAAACAAGCAGGGCAGTGTCCAGTGCAAACAGCTTCAATATAATTGCCTTGCCAGATGATAAAGAGAGATTTATAAAGTTGTAAATAGAAGGGAAACTAGATAGGTTAACTGCCCGCGAGAGAGGGCTTGCTTGTATTCCTACAGATGGCAAAGGAAACAGATGGGTGGCAATGAGCACCTGGAAAGAGACCGAAAAGGAGAAAAACCCCAAAACAAAGAAGATCTAAGAAACATCTGACATTGAAAGAGCATGGCAGATAATGAGACTGTTGCAGGACTTGAAAACCAGCAGGAATCATTGGATTCCCTAACATAAGATGAGACTATTGCAGGACTTCAAAACTTACAGGAATTATTGGATTCCTGGCACATATACTAATGGACAATAGATTCTTTTTGGACTCTTTCTAGGACTTATGGCCTTGTATAATTCCTCATGTTGATTCATGTTATTTGTTACATCACTACTAGTCTGTGTTATGTTATTATGTGCTTATGTAATTTATGTAATTATGTGTAATACTCCCCATATTGATGGATTTATGTATACTTGTTTCAAGTGAGCTCCTTCAGATACCTGCTAAACTGATTTGATTTCCCATTTCCTTTGGTGTTTTCACTCATTTTTTGAGCAGTCAGGGAGGTCTGACCACCTTATGTTTCTAAATCAAAAGAAAGCAGGAGATGTTATAGGCCAGAACTTGAAACAAGATGCTAAATCACTGGAATTGATGGAGATAGTGTTTGTGTACTTGGTTCACACCTTTGGAATTTGCACTTTTGGAAGAGTTCGCACATTGGTTCGCATGTTGGAGTTTGTACCTTTGGGAGAGTTCACACATTGGAGTTCACACCTTTGGAGAGCATATATAAGGAGGAGCCCACTAAAGGACAAGTCCACTAGAGACTTTGGGAGATTCACAAGTCAGAAACCCACAAGCCCACTCTTGGAAGAGGAGTCAGATTCATTCCATATTCCACCTTTGTGCTGGCTGGAGATTCGAAGGTAGCTAGAGGCTGATGCTAGAAGAAACAAAAGACTAGTGGCAAGAGCTCTAGGAACCAAGGAGAGAGATAGGCTTTTAAGAAAGCTAACTGGGCTATTTTGAAGGAGACAATAAAGGATCTGGACTTTTAATCCCTGGCTGCATTTGGGGTGATTACACTGAAGTGAAACAAAGGTTGCTCCTAGAAGCCCCCCAAGAAACCTGCTCACAAAGAACATTATATTTTAGAGAAGAGAATATTACAGGTCTGGATAGAAAGGAGGGCAGAAACACTAAGGAAAAAAAACACTAAGAAAAGGGGTGAGGGGTAATAGAAAATAAGACAGTGAGTGAATAAGTTGTAATATATGAAGATGTTCTATAAAAATAATGAACAAGCTGATTTTAGAAGGCCTGGAAAGATTTGCAGGAACTGATGTTGAGCAAAACAGGCAGAAACAGAAATACATTGTCCACAATAACAGCAAGAATGTGAGATAATCAAGTATGAAAGACTTGGTTCTTCTCAGTGGTTCAGCGATCTAAAGCAATCCCAATAGACTGTGGACAGAAAACATCATCTACATCCAAAAAAAGAATTATGGAGACTGAATGTAAATCAACATATACTATATTCACTTTCCTTTTCTGTTTTTACTTTAAAAAATAAACCTCATGTTTTTTTTTCCATTTTGCTCTGATTTTGCTCTCCCAACATGATCCATAAAGCAACATGTATTAAAAATAAATACATTAAAAAACACAGTGTAAGAATTTTATTTTATTTTACTATTGTTTGACAAGGTATATTTATCACAATGGTTTCTTTTTTTTTTTTTTTTTTTTTGATTAGGGAGGAGGTTACAAGGAAAATAACTTTATTTTTAGATATTTTTAATTTAAAAACTAAAGTTAAAAAACATGAAAATTATATTAAGTGAATCATACCTGATTGAATATATCAAAAGTATATTACAAATAATATAGTAATAGATACTTAAAGAAAAAATTACTGAATTTCACAAAAACAGTGATATTTATAGAGGAATTTACTATCCTTGGCTCTTTTGGAAAAATAAATAAAAATTAATTTATAAAGGTAAACAAATTATTGAAGTTAGATTGAAAAGAGTAATAACAGGCCTGAATGATAACATTTAAACTGATCAAATGTTAAAGCACAGAGATATGTCAATTAATGTTAAAAGACAATTAATGTAAAAGACTTTACAAATCAAAATGAAATAAAAGTATTGATTAATACTGAGAATAAAACCAAAAGATATAGATCCTAATGGTGACATTGATATCCTGAATAAAAAATGGCTCAAAAATTACATAAACAATTGATATAGATTAGCAAAATAAAAACAAAACAAGGTAAATCATTACAAGTTGAAGAGAAATGAAAATAATTATCAGAATATATTGTACTCATTACAAGATATAAAAAGTGAGCACATGAAATACCTCAATGGGAAATTTTAAAAATCATATAAGCCACACTTAGAAATGAAGCTGAACAAGTCACACACATAGAAACACACACACACACACACACACACACACACACACAAACCAAATGAGAGAAACTCTATAATTTAGACTCATCTAAATGTGGATTTTCTCAAGAATTTAAAGAGCACAATATTTTCAGACTTTTCAAATTTTTGTTAAAAAGGGAAAGGAAAGCTATATGATTCTTTATGAAGCAAATTAATTCTCATATATAAATCAGAGAATGATAATGCAAGGAAAGTGTAATATATATCAATGTTACTATTCAATATTGATTCAAAAGTTTTCATTTATGTCCTCAAAAACAAAGACCATGGGAATATAAGATATACCTAGAGTAAGATTTTTGGAAAGATAGAAAGATGGATGAATGGATAGATAGATGGCTAGGTAGATAAAGAGATGAATGGATAAATGGAGGATGGATGGAGTTATAAATGTGTAGATAAATATGGAGAGAGAGACATATGTATTTATATTCATTGTTAACAGATTGCATTCATAATGGGTATAAAAGGTGGATCAACAGGGAAATAAAAAGCATTATTAATCACATAAAAAGACCATCTAACTTTTTGATTACATTAATAATTGTAGAAAAATTTTAAATGCTATCACATATGCTAAAATTCCTGTAAAATATAGTCATAAAAAGGTTGTCATGTAATATGATAACAAGAAATATATCTAAATCCAAAAGTTTACAATATTGTAATAAGGGAATACTAGAACCTTTTCTCATAAATATATCAGGCAATCAAAGATTAATTTCTAGAAATAGGAAGAAGGAAAATGTAAAGTTTTGTGCTTTAGTAAAAGGGAAACAAAAACATATTTCATTAATTATTGATTGTGTGTGTGTGTAAACACTCCCAAATAATTACCAAAGAAATTGAGTCAATTAATAGCTTTAACAAAACATCAGAATTTAAAATAAATATACAAATAACTCTAGATAAAAGTAAAACATATGGGAAAAAGGGAAATACCTTTCAATGAAACTACAAAACACATGAAATATCTATGAGTTAGTTTATCAGCATCAATATAAACACAATTATAAATCAGTGTAGAGAAACTATTAGTGAATTACAATACTGTGATACAATATTCTCAAAATACACTAGATTCTATACAACATCATTAGGGCTGTCAAGAAGTATTTTATAGAGGTTGAAAAAATAAAGAACACATATAAAATGAGAAGGTAAATTTCAGTTGTGTGGAAATTAAAAGGTATCAACTCCAAATCTCATTTATATTTTAAAATACCCATTAAAGTCATCTGTACATATTAAGAAAGAAGAGAACAGGTAAATGGAGCCAACTAGATAAGGAAGAATTAGAAGCAATCTAAATCAATAAAAAAGTTGAAACTTATATTTGGCAGAAAGTTCTCTCTTTCACAAAAAATTCAGGGGGTAGGGAGAACAAAATGATTTGGCATCAGTTGGGTTTAAATCAAAATCTTAAGACAAGTTCAAATGGATATGCAACTAGATATTTAAAAAAATCATATCATTTAACAAAAGTAAGAGAAAGAACAGGATCAGATATCCTTCAAAGTTTATTGCCAACAAATACTGAAGGTCACAAAAGATAAAAGAGAATTTTAATTACATGTAATTGAAAGGCTTTTGCTGGAACAAAATGAATGCAGCCAAAATGAAAAAGGAAACCACTGATTTGAATTATTTTTCTTCTATTTTTTTTTGTTTTAATCACACCAAAGCTTTGAGAGGAGTTTAATAGATAGTATATACATGAATCAATACACACACACACATACACACACACACACACACACACAAACATAGGATCAAGACCAATTTCAAAAAGGATGAAGAAAGAGTTCAGTAATTAATTATTAGTTCTTAACGATTCTGTGAAAGATTGCTTCAAATGAGTAGTAGTTAAAATGCAAAACTTTAATTTTGCTTTTCACCTCACATCCTTCCATCTCCAAATATAACAATTGTAAGTGTTGGGAAGATTACAACGAAGAAGATATTAATACACTTTTGGCGGAGTTGTACATTTGAGTAATCATTATATAAAATAACTTGGAATTACATTGAGAATAAGTGACTAAAATACCCTTTAATCCATAGATCCCAATACTAAACATACATTGTAAAGGATGAAAGGAAAGTCTAAGATATATATCAAAATATTCAAAGCAGAAACTTTTGTTTCTGGCAAACATCTTGAATGTGATAAAGGTCTATTGCTTAACTAATTTCTAAGTGAAATGTCACATTGATATAAAGGAATATTATGTCATCATAAGAAAGGAGAAATATGATGATTTAATAGAAATACTGAAAATTTATAAATTCAGAGTAAAATAAGCAGAAAGGAAAATCAAACATAGTGAACATAATAATGTACTTAGGAATATAAAGAATAAAATAACCTGTAAGCTGCAAGATCATAATAACTGCTTGGTCCTACTGAAAAAAATTTAGCAAATTAGTTCCCTTTCATCAAAGAATCAGGGCATAATGGACATAGAATTTTGTGTATTATTAGAGCTCATAATAGTAATAACAATTACTATTATGTAGTAATGAGTATTCAGGTTTTTTTCCTCTTTTCTTTTTCAATATTTATTAGAAGGGAATGGAATGGATGGAGGAATGGAAAGGGACATATCTGAAATCAACGCCACAGAAATGCTAAACCCATTTTTTAAAAAAGATGAAATTTCATATACATGTATATATGTTGTCATTTCCAGTCATATTTGACTCTCTGTGACCCCATTTGAGGTTTTCTTGGCAGTTATTGAAGTAGTTTGCCATTTCCTTCTACAATTCATTTTTTTACAAATGAAGACTATATTCAGTGCACAACACAATACATACATACATATGTGTGCATATATATGAGTGTATATATCTTATGTATATTTATAAATGTATATACACACGATTTATACACACATATATTATGTATGCATATACCTGAATGTATTCATACACAAATACATCCATATCCTTTGCACATCATGACTTTTCTCATCAACTCCGATATATTACAGTTCATCATAAGAAATTAAGTGGACATATGAAAGAGTGTTTCAGATCACTATTGATCAGAGAAATGCAAATTAAGACAACTCTGAGATACCACAACACACCTGTCAGATTGGCTAGAGTGACAGGGAAAGATAATGCGGAATGTTGGAGGGGATGTGGGAAAACAGGGACACTGATACATTATTGGTGGAATTGTGAACACATCCACCCTTTCTTGAGAGCAATTTGGAACTATGCTCAAAAAGTTATCAAACTGTGCATACCCTTTGATCCAGCAGTGTTTCTACTGGGCTTATACCCAAAGAGATACTAAAGAAAGGATAGGGACCTGTATGTGCCAAAATGTTTGTGACAGCCCTGTTTGTGGTGGCTAGAAGCTGGAAAATGAATGGATGCTCATCAATTGGAGGATGGTTGAGTAAATTGTGGTATATGAATGTTATGGAATATTATTGTTCTGTAAGAAATGACCAGCAAGATGAATACAGAGAGGATTGGCAATACTTACATGAACTGATGCTGAGTGAAATGAGCAGAACCAGGAGATCATTATATACCTCAACAACGATACTGTATGAGGATGTATTCTGATGGAAGTGGATTTCTTCAACAAAGAGAAGATCTAACTCAGTTTCAATTGATCAAGGATGGACCGAAGCAGCTACACCCAAAGAAAGAACACTAGGAAATGAATATAAACTGCTTGCATTTTTGTTCTTCTTCCTGGGTTATTTATACCTTCTAAATCCAATTCTCCCTGAGCAACAAGGGAACTGTTGGTTCTGCACACATATATTTTATCCAAGATCTACTGAAACTTATTTAACATGTATAGGACTGTTTGCCATCTGGGGAGAGGGGGGGGGAAGGAGGGAGGGAGAAAATTGCAACAAAAGTGAGTGCAAGGAATAATGTTGTAAAAAATTACCCTGGCATGGATTCTGTCAATAAAAAGTTATTAAAAAAAAAGAAATTAAGTGGAAATTTGGGGGGAGTTTTGAGGAAACTACAAATGACACATCACAGTCAGCAGATGACACAAAAAAGTTTAGAAACTAAGAAGCACATAAAATATGTGTACAGCGTTGCATTATATCAGCACATTTTATATTTTAATTTCATAATAATTCAGAGTTCTTCTTTGGTATGTAGGGAGGGTCAAAAAATTTTACATCAATTTTTAAGATCATAGGGGCATTATGTCCCTAACAGCAATGATATGAATGGATAACTATGCGTGCATACATCTTTTGTATATGTGTGCCTATATGTATATATATGTATAATAATCTCTTCTTTAAATAGTGACTTCAACTGTGAAGGAGCCAAAAATGTAATTCATTCCCATGATGTTTAAAATTCCCCAGTCCTATGATATTTTGTCATAACTGCTATCTAAAATACCATAATATTAAGAAGATTAAAATGAGAATTATATCAAATAGAACAAGGCTTCAGATTCAGAAACTATGTGAGGAATAATTAAATTAGAAATTCACAAAAAACACTCATTTAATAAAGGTGTGTCTTCTCCCTAGAATAGACTTTCCATCCTGAAAAATCCAGTCCAAGCTTATTTTCATCATCATGATTAGAACTTTGACCAAAGCCAAGATCCCCAGATGTTCGAACTCTTTGTAAAGGAGAATTATGGAACATAAGGTAATCAAAGAGTAAGTACAAATTTTTCAGCTCTTAATCAATGATATGATTTTACTGAGAAAAAGAAGATCTTATATTTTTAAATGCTCAATTGTCAACAAAATATGAAGGGCCTTTTTTTTTTTTTTTTCAGAAAAGCTATACTTAGTGATAGAGGCCCTATTTTTTGAGGCTAATAGGCATAAGGCTTTCAGATTAAGCCAATATCACATGAACCCAGAGCGATCTCTGATTACTCTAGTCATCCTAAAACAAGTTCTATGAACATCCTTTTACTTTTTTTTCTCCTGGTATAACAATAGCTTGATTTATGTGGCTGTATATAGCTCTAATATTTTCCTAAGAATCTTAAAGTTCCTAAAACAGTGCTAAAACACAAAAAGCAAAAACATTTATTATTTTTCAAAGTTTTCAAGGGTATTTAATAAGCCCTATATCTTAAGTCTGAAAAAATATATTCTAAAAATCACATAGTTAACTTTTCCAGCCATTAAACAGCAAGGCTAAGGGACCTCTTTTAAACCTTTTGCTCTACTCCTGTTATATTATTGTTTCTTGATAATTGGATGTGCTTTTTTGCCTGACCATGAGTAGAAAACATACCTAGCATACTAATTTTAACACCATACAGATTACCTTTTATATCAGTGATGCTTTATGAAAGGTTGTCAAGAATGATTATTTCATTTCATTTCACTGATACGGAGAAATTCTACTGAGATGACTGCCAACATAGATAAGCATCTTCTCTTTTAAACCTGTAGTCTTAGAGTTTCTTAGAGTATTAAGAGATTCTGAAATTGACCCAAGATCATGTATACAGCTTTCTCTGACTCAAAGGGAAGCTTTCTTCCTGTCTTTTTAACACTACAACTGTGAAGTTACATACAAATAGTCATCATTTTACTAGATTTGTATTTTTGTTTTTACCAGAGAGTTATTTCTAACTAGGCAGAACAAGGTTGTTATTGCTGTTGTTGTATTTTTGGTTTTACATCTTATCATTTTATTAAGGTGACTTGCAAAGATCTCTCAAGTAGCCAAAACCACTCAAACAGTATGTGCATCTCAGGCAAGATTTGCAGTCTCATTGACTCTTAAGCAAGCTTTCTAGCTACTACCATATACTGCCACAAGTTTTAGCTAGTTGATAAAATTATCTTTTAAATTATTGTTCTGTGCTTGAGTTGGTATTTAGTTTATTAAATCTATTCAAGCAATATTTAAAAAAAACAAACCATTTTCTTAACATCTAATATGCTAAATCAAATGTGCATATTCTATTTAGAATGCATGTGCTACATATAAGATACACAATAATTTAATATTTTTACATAACCAGTGAAAATCTAATGGTTTATTAGGTAACTATGATGTGTACTAATCACAGTTTCAGAAATTATTTTAAGCATTTTAAAAGTGGTAATTATGTAGCTCATAATAATACCCCATCTAGTTTCATTTTTCATTTAATGATTCAAATTCATTTAAGAATAAACATTGCCCCTGCATTTTTAAGAACTATATCATTGTTTTATTTTGTAGAGTGTCCAAAAATAAGTTAGGGTGTATGAATGATAAAGGGGAAGCTCAGGTGTTACCTCAGATATTTATAGACACTGTAGACACTGTATATAAACAGATTTTTTTTAAATATCAAAGTTATTGCAAACACACAATGACATATACAATGATCTTGTAGTAGGCATGTAGCCAGGACTTCCTTTGCTACAAGAGAGATTCTTTTCATTGCATCTCCCAAGGTTAGTCAAAATGATTTAATACAGGGATGTCAAATATATGGGTTACACTCGAGTATGAATTAAATTAGACTGAAATATAATTGAGAAATATTTAACAAAATACATAAAAATGTAATAAAATTTAGAAAAATATAAATTTAAAGCTAAGTCAATATGCAGTACACATGGATTCTTTTATATATTTAGTTATCTCCCTTTCTATCGGAGTTTGATACCATGTAGGTAATACATAAGAAGGCAGAAACACCAGGATTGAAATATTTTCTCTGACACCGTGGTAATGTTACCCTCGGTAAATTACCTCTCATTTTAATGCTCTAGGAAACTCTCTAAGATCTCTCTTATTAGATAGAATTTCCACATGTAGAAGCTGACTTGTTCAATAAAATTATAGGTCCTGGATTCATACCAAATCTCTATTTTTTTCTACCCTGAGAGCTTTGATATAGCATGGTATATCAGCCATATGACACAGGGGATGGAGTTCCTGAGTTCAAATCTGGCTTCAGACACTTACCAGTTCTGTGATCTGGAACAAGTCACTTAACCCTGTTTGCCTCAGTTACTCATCTGTAAAATGTAAAATGATTTGGAGATGGAAATGGCAAACTATTCTAGGATTTTTATGAAGAAAATAGGGTCATGAAGAGTTAGACACAATTGAAATGACTGAACAACAAAAACAACATCCCTGGGAAGAGATTATAAAAAGCATATAGTGCCACATAGTTATTATTCATCACCAAGACTTAAAGTTCCAAAGCAGTTGTGTCCTTTTACTATGATGAAGAATCAGAAGAACTGAAGGTGTATATGCTTCTAAGTTTCAAGAAGGTAGAGGCATTTGTACAGTATTATGTATGGCTGCAGTGAATGTTTGACTAGTTATTATTTATGTCATTTCTTGTCTTAATGAAATGATTCTGCTATTGGATTTATGTTACTTGGTAATGGTCTAGCAATAGAGTAATATATCAGATGGGGCCTCAATCTGTCTATTAAATAATTTTTGTTTCCAAACAACCATATTTAATCTGGGAATAGTTAAGGCTGAAGATGGAACATTATGTTTGTGAGATCTCATCTTGAATATTTATGGGTTAAATAAAGTTATGTTGAAGCACTATGTCAAGCTAAGATAACCTGCCTAGGAATTATAGAGATCCTTTGAAAAATTGTAGGAGGTAACGAATTTAGGCAATGATATTTCAGAATATAAGTTCCTTATATCAATAGACGCAAAGCTATTCAACTGCTAGTAACTCCCACAATGAGATGTATTTAATATTTTCTTTTATTTTTCTCAACTATAATTTAGTAGTAAGTTTCAAAAGCAAATTATTTTATATGCAAAGTAGTTCAAGTGACTACTAAACCATCACATTTCAGAGTGAAACACAGTTTTATTGTTATTACTAAAGTGGCATTCTGTAGAAAAAAATTTAGAAGTGTATTTGGCAGGGCAGTGGATAGAACACTGAGTCTGAAATCAGAAAGATTGGACCTCAAATCTGACCTCAGACACATATTAGCTGTGTGACCCTGGGCAAGTCATTTGACTTTTAAAAAATTCCATTGGGGAAGGAAATATATCTTTGTCAAGAAAACTACATGGCCACAGGGTCACAAAGAATTAAACAAGCCTGAACAATTAAACAAGAAATTTTAGTGAAGTAATCCTGTGTGACTAAATAATTGTATATCTTGAAAAGTGCATATTTGAAATTATTCTGTCACTGCAAATTTTATACTTCAATACTGGGCTAAATGCTCAACCTGACTTTTCATTTATTAGGAATTTTTTTTTTTTTACAAATTGGTAGGACTTAACCTTCATTAAGTATGCTTTAATGTGATTTTAGTGTTGAAGAAATCAATTATCTGCAGTGGATTTCTTGGAAGAGAATGTCTGATACTGATAAAATTACATAAGAAAGAAGACAAAGTGGTAGCTACCCAACTTGGAGCTAAGATTTATCTACTAAATTATAACTCAGTTATGATCTGAGTTAGGGTGGCTGAGTCCTCTAGTAATACAATGAAAGATCCTTGACAAAAATGCTTTTAAGATTTCTCTATTATTTATGTTTATTCATGTCACATTATTTTGCCATTGGATCTGTAGCTTTGCAACAGGCTAGCAAAAAGTTAATACATTAGAAGTGTCCTTTGGCTATGGGTTGGTTATTAATTACCACAAAAACTTAAATGTTAAATCTGGAAACATCTAAGAGTGTGCCATAGTATTAGAATGAAAAAAAAATATTGTAGAATATGAAGAAAATGTCTATTTTGTACTGGTCATCAGAATAGTTTTAATTGTGTTTTAACAAATCCTCAGAATTAGAAAGCAAATGAAGTAATATAATTAAAAATATGAAAATGTAGTAATATAAAATGAACAGTGCTCATTGCTTTGAAGAGTTTCACAGTTTAATTACAAATTCTGTACTACATAGTTCACACTGTGGAAATGAATCTTTTGTATGTTTTGTAAAAATAATGATGTTTAAGCAATAAAAGCTTTTTTTCTAGTAAATCTTTGCTGATAAGAAGACTGCAAATTTTAGAGCTTGCCAAAGAAAAAGTTAAGAATAAGTGAGAGTGCATTGAACTCTCAAATTTATTTGTGAAATTAAATTATTCATTTAGTTATGTAATTTTATATCATCATAAAACTTTTTAAACTCTATTTGGCTTTGTGCCTAAACACTCATAAATACAAATATTCTAAGCAATTAACTGAATAGTTAGGGTAAATATGATGAGCAAAGGATCTTCAGTGCTATTTCCCATTAGAATTAGTGAGAATTGCAAATTTAATTTCTTGGCACTTTTCCAAAATTTTATTATTCTCTACATTCAAACATATATTTATTTATAACACATTCACATTGCCAGTATAATTTCTACTTACCTCTGTAATGAAAGATTTGGCTGTAGAAGGATTCATCACAAGAATGGCTCGTCTAAGGGTATCTCTATAGCGGTTTAATTCTTCTATTCTCATTGTATCAAAGAGAGTAGTGATCATTCTATTGATGTTATTTTCTACTTTCTGCAGTGCCACATCCATCCCCTGCTGAGATCCTTTGTCCAAAAACTCTTGTATGCCACGGATATCTAGGAACATCAAAAAACTATCAAATACTAATTAAAGTTCAGGAAAAAAGAGAAATGTGCTTTTCAGCACCTAAAAATACATTTAGTGCTGTTTGGGAAAAAAATCTGAAGGAAATGAAAACTCAATTAGTTTTTTGTTGAGATTCTCTTAAACTAAAAATATAATTTGACATGGTAACACAAATAAAAAATTGTGAATTGATATTTATTGTCTTCATATATATGCTTTCTTTTGAATCGCCATGCATTTGAAATATGTACAAGTATTTTAAATTTATTTTTTACCTCCTTAAATAAAAATGAGAGGAAATAATAATTCTTTCTCTTGTCCTCTCTTCAGTCATCTGGCCTCACTCCCCAGATAAAAACTATAAGATTATTCTTAATGGACATTCAGTATGTTTTATCCAACATAGATTAAATCCTCTATTAAACAGCATTTCAGCTTATTAAAAAAAGTGGAAAGATAAAGAACAAGAAATTCCATTTAAGATAAATACAAAATGTCTGAAATGAATTTACCTCCCCAAAACAAACAAGATATACTACATGACTACAACAAGAGAATGCTCTTTATGGAAATAAAAATGATGATGTTTGCATAGCAACAATTTCTTCCTAGCAAATCTTTTCTAAGAAATGGATTCAGAATTTTAGGGTCATTAAAAAAAAGTTTAAAATTAGTAAGAGTGGCAATGTTCTGTTTTGTTTTCTTTCTAAAAATAAACAGAAATAAAAAAAAGTATTAGTAAGAATGTACCTCACTTTCAAAAATAAGCTTGATGAAATAGAGGCACTATTATTAGATTTGAAACCTATCAACTGAAATATGTATCCAATTTATCTAAACTTAATTGCAGTGAGAGGAATATGGTGTAGGAGTGGAATGCTAGAAAGAGAGGAAATAAGCAAGAATTTGGTTCAAGTTTGAAATCTGATATGCAATGATTATTCCCCTTTGGGCAAACCACTTAATCTTCCTATGCTTCATTCCCTCAAGTGTAAAATATGGAGAATTTGACTAGATTGCTTTTAATGTCCTTTCTACCTTTAGATCATATATGAAGTTATAGCACCAAAATAAATATTCAAAGATATAATACAATATAGTTTAACAAAATATATTGTTATAAAAATAAACATAACATAATATAATATAATATGCAATTATAAGATAATGTAGAAAGAATTGTAGGCAAAATCAGATATGTGTCCAAAAAATGACAAAGGAATTGGTTTGAGAAATTGTTTCATGATACGTAAGTAATTTATGCAACATATTGCATTTGAATTTAACTGACATGAGCTAAAACTAGTCAGAATTGAACAAACCAAATATAGCATAGAAACGTTTTATCTAGAAAGCTTGTAGCTAATTCTTTAAAAGCATAGCTCTTCAAAACATATTTTAATCCTTAATAAAAAGTTTTGGTATATTTTTAGAATGTGTTAAAATTGACAGAATAAGCCCACAATTATTCTAAAGTAAGTCAATATTCTAAAGGTAGTCCATCATGAATTTAGTGCAGAAATAAGGAAAAGTTTAATTCAATATAATAAAAAAATGTTGATACAAACTTAAGCATCAAAAATATAATAAGAACTATTACAAATATTCCTAATTGTTTCATAGAATTTTAAAAGTATTTTCTTAATACTTACCACTTGGAGCACTAAAATGGTATCTAACGGTTACATTATTGTAATAAGAGATGCTGTGTTGCTGCATTACTTGCCAAATTTTATCTTGTATTGCACTTGCTCAGATACAAGAAGAAAAATAGAGTAATTTGGACAAAAAATGGTAAGGTGGGAACAAAAGAAAACAAGGAAAGCATATGAAACTAGATCAAGACATTAAAAACTCTAAAGTGGTGACAGATGGAGATTAGTAGTTTAAATCACTTTCCAAATGATTCAAATCACTGAAATGATCAAAGAAAACATTTTTTAAAATGTAAATATGATTGATAGGGGGGCAGTAGGAGAAAAATAAAAATAGCATCAACTATTGGTAAAGAATAGAAATACCAAATAGAGGTAAATTAGGGATTATTATATCAAAGAATTAAATAAAAAAGAATGCTTTAAAAATGTTGTATTATCCCAGATTTATTCAGTACTATTCTGACAGTTCTTGACTTAATTCTTTGACTTGTATTGAAGGAGAGGGAAAATATCTACAATCTCTATATTTTATGTAAAATTAAACACACATGAATTTCATTCTTTAATAGAATAATATCACTATCTAAAAATAATAGGATAATATCACTATCTCATGGTATTGAAGTCAGAGAGATATGTGTTACAAATATGTTTTCTAATATATTGAGAGAAGGGATCAAAGAAATCCTTATCAATTCCATTTTCCTCCAGTAGTGCTGATATAATTTTATTAGAGAATATGATAGACAAACAAGTAACTGAAACAAGGATAGGAGATTTTGAGTACTTCATATTTTGAAATGAATTATTTTCAGAGGTTGATCATTGATTTCCTAATCACTCCTCCCTTCAAACTACAATAATAAAAATGAACAGGAACACCACAGATACTATTTATTTCAGTTCTAGTTCAGTAGTAGAGATCTAGATAAAACTTTCCAATATGGCAGGATAAAGCATAGAATTTAACTACATTCTTTATTTCTACATGAAGGGTTTGATGATTATATCTATTAAAAGAGCTATAAGGATGGATGATTTCTTATAGTACATAAATGGAGTTTGGGTCATAGAAGTAGCTGATCAAAAATAATGAATAAAAAATGCAAATCAAATGCTGTTTATGTTTGTGGAGTTCAAGGATAAAATGAGGAGAGAGGATGAACATGATAAAGAAGGAAATAAAGAATGTTTCCATAAAAATAAATATAGAAATGAAGCAATAATATGAATTTTAAGTTAAGCATATATATCACCAAAAGAAATCTTTCTGAACATAGTTTGAAAATTATCAGCTCTGATTTAAAAGACACATGGTGTTTTTTGTTGATTTAGCATGTCTAGACTAAGGAAGAATAATTTTTGAAAATATCCATATATAATATTCATTTAGAGATTTACTAAGTATCTATTATGTACTAGGCAAAGGAGAGTACAAAGATGAATGAGAAGTGTAAACTCTGCTTTACATGATAGCCTTTCAAGTATTTTTTTTAAATTACCTCCTTCATACTATTTCTCCAATTTGAATCCTTACTGATTGCATGTTGCAGTCTACTAATGCTCATGTATTGCTCTTCAATGCATTTCAACTTAATTATCTGAAAAATTTTGTATTCTATAATGTACAGTTTGAAGACAGGAATGTCAATTAAGATATTGTTTTTAAAAATAGATAAAATTTGGCATGGTTACAAACTTTTAACAGTGATCCCAAAGTCAATAATTCTTTTCAGCTTTTTTCTATTTATGGCAGCTACAAAAAGTTAATGTGGCATAAGGATGAATTTCACAGGGTCAATCATCTATCAAAACAAAGGAAACCACTGACAGACCATATCTGGAATGTTGTTATTGACAATCTGAGTTACATCTAGAGGAGAGGAACTAGAATAGTAAAAGGATTGAAGACCTTGTCTTATGAATATTAGAGAAATTATTTGAGCCTCGATTAGATTAGATTTAGGGTGATATTAAAGGTGTTTTTAAGCATCTGACAGTTATTTGGGAAAAGTAACTTGTTCTGCTTATTCTAAGAGGTCAGATCTAGGAGTGATGTGTAGAAGCTGTAGGACACATTTATGTCTTGGTTATAAATGAAAAATCAAACAGAGCTTGGAAATAAAATAGGATTCCTTGAGAAATAATGGGTTTCCTTAACTGACCTTAAAATGATGTGAAATTTAAAATTCTATTTTATTTTCTGTAGATACATGGAAAAATCACCAAGTTCAGATGCTGTTAAAATTTGAAATACATTATTTTAGGTTATAATACAATGCTTATGTCTATATTACTTATGTGCATACATATATCTATATCTATATCTATCTATCTATCTATCTATATAGCTAGAAACAGACAGATAGATATTGCTATTTTAATGGATCATTTGAAGACACAAGTTATTCTACAACAAATAATGGTGATCTGTCCCTTGTCTTAATAACAAATCTTTGAAACTTTTGAAATATTTCTTTGTAGAGCTATCAAGTAAAAAATATCCATTATAGAAACATTTCAAATAGTAAAAGAGAACAGAGAGACTTAGATTCTATGAATCCCTCTTTGAGTTTTATTAAAATTCAACAAGTGAAAAAGTGTAGTCTTGGGGCCAAATCATATTGTCTCAGAAGATTCCTATCACCTACAATAGAATTGCAGTCTAAATATGTATTTTAACTAATAGAATATTGTGTCTGAAAGTCAATGAAACTGGATAAAGAAAAAAGTCTTTTAATTTATCTTAGAAGTCATTTTCCATTATTATTTGCTTTCCAATAGCATTACATCCTCTATAACTTTTCTCAAACAATAAGTTGACTTATACGGACTACTATCAGAGATTAATTTTGACTATACCAGAATCTCTTATCTATGTATCATGAATACTAATAGGCTTTGAAGACATTGGGTAAACTCCCCAGAAGATAATTTATGGAAGAATATAGAAGAGAATTCCACAGGATTTCTGGAACAGATGCTTATCCCAATGAAAGGAATATGCACATTGATGGGATCATAGATAGATTTTTTAAGCAGTTAGATACATATAGGAGACTTGAAGTTAAATTCAGCCTTAGGCATTTCCTAACTGTGTCACTCTGGACAAGTTACTTAATCTTTCTGTGAATCAGTTTCATCATATGCTATTGTTGTTTAGTCATGTTCACTCATATTCGACTGTTCATGACCCCATTTTTGGTTTTCTTGGCAAAGTAATTGGAGTTGTACATCATTTCCTTCTCTAGTTCATTTTTACAGATGGGAAAAGTGAAACAATTGGTTTGAAGTGAATTGCCCAGGTTCATATAGCTTAGTAAGTATCTGAAACTACATTTGAATTTAAGAAAATGAGACTTCCTGACTTAAGAAGATCTATCTATGATATTACCTTGTCTGAAATCTTATTCCCAGAAATAATAATTCATTATAAGTGCACCATGATGAGGTGGAAAAGAGTTCTAATTTTTATTTAAAGGAACTAGGCTGAATTCAGTTCCTTCTGTTCACCAAACATTTTCATGTCAGGAAACTCTGTCCCTGTGGACATTAGATCATTTCTAAAAAAAAGAAAGAAAGTTTATGCCAGAGAATCACCAAGTTTCTTTTCTTATCCATGTGTGTGAATTTGTTAGTTTATTTCTGTATTAAATAAATTTAACTTTTTTTTCAATGATTCCTATTTCTTTTCTGATTAATGTTCTCCTAATGACCCTCAGATAAAATGAGACCTTTAATGGTGAATTACTTTGTCTCTTCTTCATTTCAAATATAACTGTTTCTGACCCACACTGCCTCCCTATTTCATTACCTTTTTTTTTTAAATAATGTCTGAATTGACTCAAATTTATAAGAAATAAAGCCATTCTCTAATTGATAAATGGTCAAACAATTTTCAGATGAAGAAATTGAAACTATTTCTAGTCATATGAAAAGGTGCTCCAAATCACCATTGATCAGAGAAATGAAAATTAAGGCAACTCTGAGATACCACTACACATCTCTTAGATTGGCTAAGATGACAGGAAAAGATAATGACAAATATTGGAGGGATGTGGGAAAACTTGGACACTGAAACATTGTTAGTGGAACTGTGAATGAATCCAACCATTCTGGAGAGCAATTTGGAACTATGCTCAAAAAGTTACCAAATTGTGCATACCCTTTGACCCAGCAGTGTTACTACTGGACTTTTATATCCCAAAGAAATTGTAAAGGAGGGAAAGGGACCCACATGTGCAAAAAAGTTTGTGGGAGTCCTTTTTGTAGTGGCAAGAAACTGGAAAATGAATGGATGCCCATCAGTTGGAGAATGACTGAATAAATTATGATATGTAGAATTTTCTATAAGAAATGACCAATAGGATGATTTCAGAGAAGTCTGGGGAAACTTACATGAATTGATGTTAAGTGAAATGAGCTGAACCAGGAGATCATTATATATGGCAACAAGAAGACTATACGAAGTTCAATTCTGATGGATGTGGCTCTCTTCAATAACAAGATGATTCAAGCCAGTTCTAATTGTTCAGTAATTAAAAGAGCCATCTATACCCAGAGAGAAAACTATGAGAAATGAGTGTGGGCCACAACATAGCATTTTCATCTTTCTGTTATTGTTTGCTTGCATTTTTGTTTTCCTTCTCAAGTTTTTTTTTCCTTTCTTTCTAGATCCGATTTTTCTTGTGCAGCAAGGTAACTGTATAAATATCTATGTGTATATATATGTGTGTGTGTTTGTGTGTGTGTGTATGTGTGTGTGTGTTGTATTTAACACATATTTAACGTCTTTAACATGTATTGGACTACCTGCCATCTAGGGGAGAGAGCAGGGGGAAAATTTGGAACAAAAGGTTTTGCAAGCGTCAATGTTGAAAAATTACCCATGCATATGTTTTGTGAATAAAAAGCTATAATAATAATAAATAATAAATAAACAATAATAATCTCTGATATTCAACTTCAAGAAATAGTAATTTAACTCTTTACCTCTTTCCTATTGCTTTCTTTTGATCAATTCTTTTTCTCTTTTTAAAAATAAATATTCTATTTTTGTTCTTTCAGTGTCCCATAAACAAGGTGAAAGCTCTTAAAAATAGCATTATCAAAACTTTGAGGCATGCAAATTTTTAATTTTCTTCTCTATCTTTTCAAACTCTATGAAATTTATTGTCATTCATTTTTTCATGTTTAATTTAATATTTCATAAATTTGCATGTAAATACTCTCCTCATTCAAAGTTTCTTTAGTTAAAGTAATCCAAATTCATGACATTTGCTTAATATCTATTTTTCAGTGATAGTTAAGCTTACTTTTGAATGTTATATTATTGTGATGGGCAACATAAATTTTTTAGTTTGTGGTGATATGTTCCGGGCCTTATTTTCATTTTTCATGGATATGGAATAATTTGTCCAGAAGACTTCTTCCTGACTACTCTTGGATAAACTGGGTGGCAAAGTGACTAGAATACTAAGACTGAGTCAGGAAAAACCATCTTCCTGAGTTCAAATCTATGCTCAGAAACTAATTAAGCAGCTGCAATGCTGGCCAATTCACTTAACCCTGTTTCCCTCAGTTTCCTCATCTGTAAAATTAGTTGGAGAAGGAAATGGCAAACCACTCTAGTATCTTTGCCAAGAAGATCCCAAATGGAGTCATGAAGAGTCATTACTCACAAGATAACTTACCTATAAGATTTGTTCAATGTTGAAGTTCTAGAGTTTAAGCCACAACATTAAAGGAGAGTTAAATTTATTGCTGTTTCTTCATTTGCAAAATAGGTAAAATGGACTAAGATCTCTTTCAGATCTAAATTTGTGGAAATGTACCATGATATTTCTATCTTTTATACCCACAATACTTGAGTTTTTTTTTTTTAATCCTATGGAATTAAGAGCATACAATGACTTGTATTACAGATATCCATGCAGCTGCCTTACTTCCCTACTAGATTTTAATGTATAAAATAAGGATCATGTTTATTTCACTTTAGCCTTCATAATCTGTCAGCAACATTTATTAAGTGCTATGTATGTGCCAGGAACTCTCAAGTGTTGAAGAAATAATAGAAAGATTAAAAAACTGAAAATAATTACAATCTAATGAGAGATAATAGATAATACATGATAAATATAAAATTAAAAAAAACCAAACCAAAACAAAAACAATTAAAAACCAAGAGACAAAGACATTGGCAGCAAGGAGATCAGTAAATACCAGTTGCAAAATGAATATGAGGATTCTAAGAAATGGAGAAAAAGAGGCATATTTCAGGCAAAGGAATAAAGATTAGAGGTAGAACATCATGTATAACTAAAAGTAAAAAGCAAAATGTAAGAAAATTGGAAAAGTAGCAAAGTGCCTGATTAGGAATAGAAATGTCAAATGTTTACGTTTAGAGAGGCTCTGGAGATAACTGAGTTCAAAAGACAGAGATATGGTTAGATTTTTCCCTTTAGAAAACTGTCTATGGCAGCTCTTTGCATGATAGATTGAAGTGAAAAAAGATATGAGGGCAAGGAAACTAATTTGAAGGCTACTGCAAGAGTTCAGGTGAAAAATGATGAGCATGAACTAAGGTTGTACTTGTGAGAATGGAAAGAAGGTTATATGTAGAAGAGATATAAAAACATAAATTTAAGGATTTAACAATTGATTGGATAAAATATAGATATACATGCATATTCAATCAATTGCTAAATCTTTAAATTGGGGCATGTGTGTATATGTGTATGCACACATATTTTCTGTATGTATATAGTGCAAGAGAGGAATCCAAAATGTCATCAGCGTTATAAACCTGCAAACATCTTTATTCACCTTCTCTTGGGTACTTTTGCCCCATTTGTCTCCTTGGAGATGGGAAATTGTATGGGATACCCTTTAGCTATACAGTTGGGGATACAGGGATCCAAGGGATCTGCAAGAATTCTCAGCATTCCTATTGACTACCCATGGATGTAGACTTCTAATCTTAAACTGCTTTCTTTCCCCAAGTGGCACCAAGTTCTGGCTTTTCAGTTTTTGATCTGTCTTTAGGAACCAAAGTATCTGAGTTAGAGGGAAGAAGAAAAGGGGTGTGTTAGGCTGTCTCTGACCTTGGGTATATATCATAATACTAAGGGGGACTAGGGATTAGAGTAATACCAAAGGCAAATTCATTTTTTTCTCTATGGCAGGGAAAGGTTTCAGGAGTGGGGGGTAAAACCCTTGTTAGTGGGAAAAGGGTAGGAAGAGAATATCTGTTTTTACTTGGTCACATAAAGAATGTAAAACAATAAATATGAAATCTCTATTAAAGTTTTGTGCCTCAAAAAAAAAGTATTACTAACCAACAAAGAGTAATAAATATGTCTGAATAAATGGTAAATTGGGGGTGGTATAGAGAATTATCCAGTGCATATTCAATTTGAGTTTTCAATCAGTCAAAACATTAAATAGTAATAAATAATAATAGTTATAAAAAATCAAGCCATTCTCCAATTGAAAAATGGTCAAAGGATATGAACAGACAATTCTCAGATGAAGAAATTGAAACTATTTCTAGTCATATGAAAAGATGCTCCAAGTCATTATTAATCAGAGAAATGCAAATTAAGACAACTCTAAGATACCACTACACACCTGTCAGATTGGCTAAGATGACAGGAAAAATAATGATGATTGTTGGAGGGGATGGGAAAACTGGGACATTGATTCATTGTTGGTGGAGTTGTGAACGAATCCAACCATTTGGAGAGTAGTTTGGAACTATGCTCAAAAAGTTATCAAACTGTGCATACCCTTTGATCCAGCAGTGTTACTACTGGGATTATATCCCAAAGAGATGATAAAGAAGGGAAAGGGACCTGTATGTGCACGAATGTTTGTGGCAGCCCTTTTGTAGTGGCTAGAAACTGAAACTGAAATGGATGTCCATCAGTTGGAGAATGGCTGAATAAATTGTGGTATATGAAAATTATGGAATATTACTGTTCTGTAAGAAATGACCAACAGGATGATTTCAGAAAGGCCTGAGAGACTTACACGAACTGATGCTATGAAATGAGCAGGACCAGGAGATCATTATATACTTCAACAACAATACTAGATGATGACTAGTCCTGATGGATCAGGCCATCCTCAGCAACAAGATCAACCAAATCATTTCTAATGGAGCAGTAATGAACTGAACTAACTATACCCAGAAAAAGAACTCTGGGAGATGACTAAAAACCATTACATTGAATTCCCAGTCCCTATATTTATGCACACCTGCATCTTTGATTTCCTTCACAAGCTAATTGTACAATAATTCAGAGTCTGATTCTTTTTGTACAGCAAAATAATGTTTTGGTCATGTATACTTATTGTGTATCTAAGTTATATTTTAATATATTTAACATCTACTGGTCATCCTGCCATTTAGGGGAGGGGGTGGGGGGGGTAAGAGGTGAAAAATTGGAACAAGAGGTTTGGCAATTGTTAATGCTGTAAAGTTACCCATGTATATATCCTGTAAATTAAAGGCTATTAAATAAAAAAAAAAAAAAAAGAAAAAAAAATAATAGTTTATAAAACATCTTATATTTTGTAAAGCACTTTACAATTATTATCTCATTTATGCTTTGAGGTAAATTCTATTATAATTCCAATTTTACAAATAAAGAAACTGAGGCAAACAGACATTAAATGTCTGAGGCTAGATTTGAACTCAAGTTTTCCCAATATCTGGTACGCCACTAAGAGGACTAGTCATTTTAAAATAAGAAGTTCAGTACAGTGATGACTTCAGAAGCTAGATTGCAGAGGATTTGGATAAAGAGACCTAGTTTAGATGGTATTTCAAAGATTGTACTTAAGAAAGAAAGAGACATAGAAAGTAATAGAGAGCTAAGGAGATGATTTTCATGTATATAGCATATGCCTAGAGTTCTTAAATGATTTTCATAACTCAAAGTAGGTCACAAAAGCAGAGATGCAAAGTCAGGTCCTCTAATTCTAGATGTGGTGTCCTTTCTATTGAAACTAATTTCAATTATATCAACAATTCTTAATTTCATTGCTTATTGAGATTTTTTTTGTGTTCTATCCTTTCAGTCATGTCCAATTCTACATGACCTCGTTTTGATTTTTCTTGGCAAAGATACTGGAGTGATCTGTCATTTCCTTCTCTGATTCATTTTACAGATGAGGAACTAAGACAAATAGGGTTAAGAGACTTGCCCAGGGTCACACAGGTAAGTGTTTGAGGCCAGATTTGAACTCAGGAAGGTGCATTTTCCTGACCTCAAGTCCCAACACTCTGTACCCTGTACTACCTAGCTTCCTTTTACTGAGATTGGAGCAGACTTTTTTACTGTGGCCTTAATCATAATTAATTATTTTGGATAAACTTACCTTCTATGTTAATGGATGTGGCAACCTAAGGGAACTTTAAAAATATGAAAGATGTTTTAGAAGCAGAATGTTTCATCAATACTTCAATATATCAATATGGTTCTATCCCAGCAGTCTATGTGATATCCTATACAAATAGTGCTCAATCACTCTTCTAAGCAAAATTAATTCCTAATGGCCAAGAGAAAAGTCACATGAAATTCCTTTTAGTTGAACTTAACACTGATAAATGAATATGTAAAGAGAAGACCCTTTCAAAATGTAATATATTTGGATACCTTGATATTTTTTTTGGACTCCAGCCCAGTTTCATGGTAACAAGGTTTATTGTAAATATCAAAGGCAAATTTTCTTTTATTAAAGAAGGATATTACTGGAAATAATTTAATGATATCACAAAAGCAATTTTATATTCATAAATTGAATTTCAAGTCAAAAGTAAATTCATTATTAGAATGAAAATATGTGATTTTTTTAAACCTTAAAAAGTCCTCATAATGATCAAGACCATCTTTCTTATGTGTTTCTCTAAAAGATTAACATCAGAAAAAAAAAGGTTTAAGGAAACAATACTCAAATACATTTAAATGTTTCAGAATATGTAAAAAGTGAAGATTTTATACTAACTGACCATTAAGGCCCCTTCGCCTCTAAAATCTCAGATCCCACATTTGAGTTGTCTGAATAGTTTAGTCACATATTGATATTATTACTAATTAATACAAGTACTGCCTGTGATAAAAAAAAAATCCAGATTGTAAAGCATGCAACTTCCTAACTGAGTTACCAAGGAGTTCATGGCAGACATGTATTTTTTGTGAGTGATAGGAATAGAGTTATACAAATTAATCAATGTAGCTCTCTTTAATGTTTGCTTTAATATTTGAGATATTGTAGAATTTCTATTGTTAAATTCTCTTTTAAAAATTGAGTTCATAAAGATTTCTCCCCCAGATATTTGAAAGGGAATATTTAATTTGATCTGAAGCAAATTTAAACACAGAAGAGCATGTATCATGTTGATTTTCATGGACAAATAGGTAATGCCTAGTAATATAGTCTAATTTCAGATTAAATTCAAAATTATATTTATTTTATTTTATAATTACACTGATGAGCCAATAATTTTATTGTACATTTTATTCATATAAGCTTCATTGTGACTCTCCTATGAATCACTAGTAATGTGAAAATTAAATAATAAGAACACAAGATTTCCTTTCATAGGTGAAACAAAAAATGAATGTCATAGACTTTTAGTTGAAGTGTTACTGATCAAACTTAATGGCAGTGTTGTGGCCAAACTGCATGCCACCCTTTGAATATTTAAGGCCAGGTACAAATTCCATTTTCCTTAAACTAGCTGATAAGCCACAGGAGTTTCCAATCATCTCCTGCAAAATTCTGTCAATCTGTTAGTGCTTAATTCTGTCTATGACATTTTCAGACTATGTAACCATCCCCCACAATTTTATATAATACGGAGTTGTTTATGAAAAGTAAATAGTCTTTTGTTAATTTTTTGGCTGAGTAAAATAAACTGTGCAACAAAAGGCAATTCTTTCTCTGATTCTTATTCATTACAAATGCTAAAAATATTGTCCAATATTCTTAGGCCTATCTAGCCTGAGTATGAAGAGCAAGCTCGTTCTAGAAGATTACATCTGCATTTCTAATCTATCATTTCACTATATCAGGACACATACATTACATGAAATAAAAATTAATTACTACAAATTGTCGTGTGTCAAATTAAGGCTGTATCATTCTTTGTATATAAGTAAAAAACTCTACATATCTTATCCAAAATTCAGTAAAGATGTGTGATTTGCTCAGTATCCCACAGGAAAATCTATGACTGTCTATAGAGATACAAGATCAAATCTGAACTGAAAAGTCTGAAAATTGCCACAATCTAAATCTTTTTTAAAAGGAAACAAATTAATTTTGCTTTTAAAAGTTGATTACTGTTTGTATCCAAACAGCTCTGTTGTGCCCAAACAATAGGAACTGACTAGGACAATTAAAATAAATAAAACATTTATACTTATTTGATCAAGACTGCATTCCTCTGACCTTAGGATCAGAGGGTTAACTAAATTAAGCTTGGGTTTTGTTTTAGTCTCTCTTAGATCAAACTTTCAGAAATTATATTAATACAGGAAAACTTAAAAACTAAAAATCAAATTATTTGCAATTACTCTACTCTTCCAGTTTATCCCTCATCATCCTGATCAGACTTCATTTTCTTTCCTTTGCAACCAAGGAGTAATCCATTTAAAATTTACCAAATAGAATCTACCTTAGAATCTTTTGATCTATTACTACTCAACCCTTTCCAAACCTCAATCCTCAGTTTCTCCACTCAACTTGATTTTCCATTTTCTATCACAGGCTGTTGTATTGGCTAAAGAGCTGCTAGAGGGAGGCATATAATTCTGGTGACTTGGATCATTTATCTCATCTAATCTAAATTTTACCTTCAATATTGCAGAGCAACTATTTTCTTCTGGATTGATTACCATACTTCCCACACAATCTGTTTCAAATCTTCTATATCCTTCCTCCCTTTTCCTCTTATAAGAGGATCTATCTCACTTCATACTTAATTGAGAAAATTAAACAAGTTGTCACATGCTCCCTTTTCCCTCTTGTTCTTCAAATTCCCTATTTTTCTCCTTTGCTTTACTTTCTGAGGAATGTCAAGGGAATTCCCTTATATATACATATATGGATATGGATATATATATATATATATATATATATATTCAGTTTCTCTCTATCTCTTGAGCTCCATTCCCTCCTGACATCTTCATCTGGATATCTTAATAGGAATCTCAAATACAGTATTCCAAAATGGACACATAACGTTCCTGTACTGCCCCATTTCTGTCAAGTATCATCATCCTTTTAGACTACCCAAGTTGGCAGCCTATGAGTCATCCTTCACTCATTATCTTCACTCATTCTGGTATCAAATCAGTTCCCCTAGTCTCATTCTGGTATCAAATCAGTTCCCCTAGTCTCATTAATTATAATTCCTTATCATCTGCTATCTCTCTAAGCTCAAGACCTATACTCTACTTCATGCCCTAATCAACTAAATTAATGGAATAGATTCTTAATTGATTTCCTTATCTCCAGCTTGTACTCTCTCCATTCCATTATTCAACCAGGGGCCAAATTTTTATCTAAAGTACATTTCTAGAAGTATCACTTTCCTCTGTGTGCTTTAAAACCCATCACAATTTTGCTTCCATCAAGCTTTCTTGAAAGATTGCATATTACCTTTTTATAAATTCTGTCTTCTAGAAAACTAAGCTGCTTACATATTCCTCATGTATGGCATTCCATCTCCTTCTTTCCAGCCTTTGTACAAGCTGTCCCTTTGTCTAATTTATTTCCCCTTTTTATCTTTGCTTCTTAAAATCTCTTATCAGCTCAGGTGCCACATCCCATTTGAGATTTTTCCTAAACTTCTCAATTGGTAAGACCTGTTTTTAATTTGGTTAGCTTTTATTTTTCTGAGTTCAGATTGTCACTCCCCACCCCATCCTCAGTAGACTATAATAATAGGATAGGGCTTATTTTGTTTTTGTCTTTCTAGCCCTGGCATCTTGCATGCTACCAAACAGATGGTATGTAACTAATGAATTTTGGTTGAACTGAATATATATTATTTCTTTTTTCTGTGTTAAAAGACTATTCAGAGTATTGGGACACATATGTATTTCTTCACATTCTGTTAAATCTAGAAAAAAATTGTGGCTTCTATGGGAAATTTAAACTCAGGTAAATTGTTCTGTCCCTGTCTAAATGCCATAGAATTCAGCACTACAAGCTATATATCCAAAAGCAAGAATGATAACAGCAAACAAATAAGAGAAATGAAATATAGTAGATATGAAAAGACTCAAAAGTTAAAAAATAATATTTTCTTCAAATGTCATGTTAAATAATAGTTCTAATTGTATTTTCAAGCATTTGAAATCTTATTTGCCCCTCTTTAATAATAATTTATCACATATTTTTTAAAAGTGTGATGATGGAGAAAAGAGATGAATGAGGAGAATATCAAGAAGTAACAATGATATTTTCATTAGAAAACATTGATCAATTAGAGCATGAGATGTTTGCATTTGCTCTTTCTCACTCAAGTAAATTTAATCAAAAAATTTAATCATAAATTTGATGTCTGATTCAGATATGCATGGATTTTTCTTAGTTGGGCAGTAAGTAAACCAGAAATAGCTTTACAAATGGTAACACAAAAACAAAAGAAAAATTCTTGAAAAAGGCATATTTTTCATAAAAAATTGGTATTTAGACTTACCATAATCATTATCATAGAAAATAATGAATTTCTGCCAGGCATATTCTGTGACCACTCTTAAAATAACATCATTAAGATATACAGGTGGACGGATAGACAGTGTATAGTCATCATTTCTGTTGCTTCGGGTGAGTCCACAGCCACTTCTTGGTGTTCCGGCTGTTGAACGCTGAATAAAGAGGTGAGGGATATGCATGGCATCTGCCAAAGATTGAAGTGATCCAGCTGATGTACAACCAATGGAGCTGACAAGGGCCAAGATGCCTTGGTTCATGAGGTCACAGGCTGTAAAGAAACACAGTCATATTCAGAATGACATTGGCTTTTCAAATTCTTTTTTTTTTTTTAATGTTTCTTTTGTAGACAAAAAAGGTGAAGATCAGATAAGTTGATAAAGCAATATAAAGTAATGAAATATAAAATGTGTAGGGGGGAAGCAGTTTATAGAAGATGATGTAAGATTTTAGTCATTGTAGAGGGTCACAGACAGTGGGGGAACTCTGGGTGAGATATAAAACCCTTCAGCCCAGAGGGAACCTGCTAACAATGTCTGGTTTGGCTCCCCATCTCCCTTAAGGGCTCTCAGTTTTCCTGAGAAGTCAGGGGGTGGTTGATAACCTGTGTTGTGATTGAAGTAGAGTGATACCAATGGCAAACTACATACAATAGCAAGTTGTTTATGTGGCCCCATGTGTAAAATATAGATTTGGTGCATACCCAGTGTTTTTGTTACATAAGGGTATGAGGATATAAAAAGAGGAAAGTCCTTAGAATAAACAGATTCCATATTTCCACCATCCCCAGGAGTCCCACCTCATCACTTTTTCATTAAGGTGGTATATTTTAATCACTCCAGCATGGGGGCTCTAGAAATCACGATATGTTTTGACACCCCAACTTGGGTGCTCTAGAAAGGAGAACACAACATTTGGCACCCAACATGGGGCCCTAGAAACGCATGGCCTTGCAAAGCAGGACACAAATAAGCTCAACTGATTCAATTGGCCAAGTTCAATGGAGAAATACCTATGACTTGGAATAGGGTTAGTATAAAAATAGGCAAGTGTGAAGAATTATAAAGGCTAAACTAGTCACTTTTGTTTTTCAACTAAAATGAAGCAAATACTAAGAAAAAAGCTTCCTCTCAAAGGGAAATATGAAACATGCTTAGTTAGGTTAACAGAGAAGCAAGGTTTGCTGGTAACTCAGAAGCAGATCACTGAGTTCTCAGATACCCTAAAATGAACATCTGCATGGCTTTGCAAGAAGGAGAGTTTGGAGCCAGAGATGTGGAAGTTAGTGCGAGAACAACTAACTGAATACAGTGGATTAAGGAATCCCACAAGTTTTAAAAAGAGGAAAGATTTTAACTTGGGCAGGCAGATAGGGAAGTATGAGGAGAAAAGCAAGTAGAGAGTTGGTGCCCGTAGACCCAGAGAGTACAGCAGGTGAGGCAGAGCTAAAGAAGTCTCTCTCTCTCTCTCTCTCTCTCTCTCTCTCTCTCTCTCTTTCTCTCTCTTTAGCATTTCACCAACTTGTTTTGATTTTTACTGCTCTAGGAGATTTACAGGGAGAAAATAGTTAAGTATCTTAAATACCATGTTCTGATAGAGGAATTCAAAAAGTATCTTAAAAAAGACTTAGAAGAATAATGCAAAAAAAGAAATGAGAGCTCTGAAAAAGGAAACACATAAATTTTCTGAAGAAAATCACTCCTTAAGAGGCAGTTTTATGAAATAGAAAAAGAAAACAATTCCTTGAAAAACAGAATTTCTGAAATAGAAAAAAAAACAATGCACAAAATAACTCATTTAAAAGTTCATTTGGCTAAATAGATCCAAGAGAAACAATCTAAGAATTATTGGACTACTTAAAAAAAAAAAAGAGCCTAGACAACATCTTTCAAAAACTCATCAAGGAAAACTGTTCTGATGTCCTAGAATCAGAGGGTAAAATAGCCTTCAAATGAATATACCAATCATGAGCAAAATGAAAACTCCCAAGAATAGTTTAGCCAAATTACATAATTATCACATCAATTAGAAAATACTGCAAGCATCCAGAAAGAAACAATTCAAATATTGAGGAGCCATAATCAGAATGACTAAGGACCTAGCACCTTCCATTTGAAAGGACAGAATGGCCAGGAACATAATATCCCAGAAGGTAAAAGAACTTGGACTGCAGCCAAGAATCAACTATTAAGCAAAATTAAGGAAAAAAAGGGATATTCAATGAAATACAGGATTTTCATTTATTTTTGATGAAAAGACCAGAGCTGAACAGAAAATTTAATCTTCTAATAGAGAACTCAAGAGAAACATTAAAAGGGAAGAAAAAAACCCCTTTTTAAGTTAAAATGTTTACAACCCTATATGGGAAGATTACATATTTAACTCTTGAAAACTGTAACTTTGTTAGGGGTATACTTAGAGAATATAGGTATAATTTGACTTTACAGTGATGATATAAAAAAGATGCTATGGGTAGAAAAGGAATTGCATTGGAAGAAGAGGAAAATGGGGGTAAAATGGGCCAAATCACATCACATAAAGAGGCAAAAAAGACCTCTTACAGTTGGAAAGAAGGAGGATAAGCATTATGTGAATCTTAATCTCCTCATAGTTGGCTCAAAGAGAATATAACAGATATATTTAGCTTAATATCAAAACTTGTCTCATTCTATAGGGAAGTAGGAGGAGAAATGGGAAAGGAAAGGGGAGGCAATAGAAGAGAACATAAATAGAAGGGGAATGGGAAAAGAAAGAGGGGAGAGGCTATAAAAGAGGAGGGCAGATTGAGGGAGGTGGTAGTCAGAAGTAAAGCAGTGGTCAGAAATAAAATAGAGGGAAAGGGGGAAAGGAAAGAAATATAACTCGGGGAAAACAAGATGGCAGGAAATAGTAATTTTGACTGTGAATGTGAATGGATGAACTCACCAATAAAATAGAAGGGGGATAGCAAACTGGATTAAAAGCCAGAATCCTACAATATGTTATTTACAGGAAACCCATTTAAAGGACAATGATACCTAAAGAGTAAAGGTAAAAGAGTTGAAAAGAATCAATTATGGTTCAGCTGAAGTTAAAAACAAAAAAAGCAGAAGTAAGACACTTCCAAAAGTGGAGCCAAGATAGTGAATAAAATTAGGAAGCTACTCATGTTCTCCCAGTTTCCCTCAAAAACTACATGAAATCAAGCCTCTGATCAGTGTCTGATAAAATAAAATGACTCCTCAGCTCAATCTGGACTGAAAAAACTTCAAGAAAACTCAGTCTCACTGGGGTGAAAAGGATATTCAGCCCAGCTCAAATAGACTCTGGAGAAGCCAATGAGAGGGTTTTAACCACAGCAAATCAGCAACTAAGACACTCAGTCCTGGCTCAATAGACGAGCAAATCAGTGGAGCAGCTTCCAATCCCAGCTCAGAAGGTAAACTCTGGGAAACTAGACTGTTTTCTGAAAAGAACAGGCAAAGCTATCCTTTGCAAACACAAGGGGCCCCTGTGGTCAAAGCTAAGACTCAGAATTGCACAGGAAACTTGGGGCAACTCCACCTTTACCCCAGGAGCAAAATTCAACCTTAAAAGTAAAAAAAGAGAAAATACCAAAAGAAAAGGAAAGGAAATAAGCAAAAAACATAAAAGAAACATTACCATAGAAAGCTATGATAGTGACAGGGCAGACCAAAACACAAACTGAGGCAAGCACGGAATGTGCCAGAGGAAATCTCAAAGAGTGATATGAATTGGTTACAAGACAAAAGAGGCTTCCTGGAAGTGCTAATAAAAGACTTTAAAAGGTAAATTAAGGGAGGTAGGAGAAAAAAATGAGAAATGAAATGGAAAGTATTCATGAGAGATCAACAACTCAGGAAATGAAAGAAAAAATTGTCTGAAAAAAACTACTCTTTAAACAGTAGAATTGAGCAAATGGGAAAAGATATACAAAAGCTAACAAGAAAATCACACATTAGTTAATTAATTGATTAATAGGCTTTGTGAGATACCAAGAATCAGTCAAACTAAAAAGAATGAAAAAATGGAAGAAAAATGTGAAATATCTCATGAAATATGAAATTAAAACCTACTATAGTCATGTGAACAATGCTCTAAATCACTATTGATTAGAGAAATACAAATTAAAAATACTCAAAGGTACCACCTCATACCTCTTATGTTGGCTAAGATGACAGGAAAAGATAATGATAAATGTTGAAGGGAATGTGGGAAAACTGGGACACAAATGCATTGTTGGTGGAGTTGTAAAATGATGCAACCATTCTGGGGAGCAATCTGTGACTGTGTCCAAAGAGCTATAAACTTGTCCATACCCTTTGACCCAACAGTACCTTTACTGAGTCTATATTCCTAGGAAATCATAAAGGAGGGAAAAGGACCCACATTTATAGAAATGTTTATAGCAGCTCTTTTTGTGGTAGCAAAGAATTGGAAAATGAATAGATGTGCATCAACTGAGCAATGGCTGAAAACTTTTTTAAGATAATAGAATATTATTGTTCTATAAAAAAATATTGAACAAGCTGGTTTTAGAAAGGCTTGGAAAGATTTACATGAACTGGTGCTGAGAGAAACAAGCAGAACAAACAAGCAGAACGAGGAATATATTATACACAATAACAGAAAGAATGTATGATGATCAACTATAAAGGAATTGGTTCTCAGTGGTTCACTAATTCAAAGCAATTCCAAAAGATTTTGGACAGAAAATGCCATCTATATCTAGAAAAAGAACTAAAGAAACTGAATGTAAATCAACACATGCTATGTTTACTTAATTTTTCTGTTGTTTTTAATCTCTCCCATGATTTGTTTTTCCTTTTTTTACTCTGATTTTTCTTTCCCAACATGATTCATAAACCAATATTTTAAAATAAACCAAAAAAAATAAAATAAAATTTACCTTAAAATGGAAAAAAAGCAGAAATAGGGATCCTAAATCTTAGATAAATTAAAAGCAAAAATAGATATAACTAATAGAGATAAGGAAGGAAACTAAATCTTGCTAAAAGGTACTATAGATAATGAAGTAATATCAATACAAAAAATGTATGCACCAAGTAGTATAGCATCTAACTTCCTAGAGAACTTAAGAGAACTATAAGAAAAAAAAATAGACAGCAAAAATATACTAGTGAGTGATCTCAACCTTACTCTTTCAGAACTAGCTAAATTGAACCACAAAACAAAACAAAACAAACAAACAAACAAAAAAAAAAAAACAAAGAATAGAAGGAAGTAAATAGAATTTTAGAAAATTAGGGTATTATAGACTTTTAGAGAAAACTGAATAGAGACTGAAAGAAATATAGTTATTTTTCTTGGTGGAACATAAAACCCACACAAAAATTGACCATAAAATCCTCAAAATCAAATGCAAAAGGACAGAAATAATAATGCATCTTTTTCAGATCATGGTGCAATAAAAATTACAGGTAATAAAGGGCTAGGGAAAATAGACCAAAAATTAATTGGAAACTGAGTAATCTAATCCTAAAGAATGAGTGGGTGAAACAACATAGGTACAATCATAAATGCATAGAAATCATGGAAATAATTGATAATTTCATCTAAGAGAATGGCAGTAATGAGACAACATACCAAAATTTATGGTATGCAGTGAAAGCAGTTCTTAGAGGAAGTTTAATATCTCTTGATGCTTGCTTGTAAAGAATAGAGAAAGAAGGTGGGGTGGAGCCAAGATGGTGGAGAGGATACATACTTCTCTCTAAGCTCTCCTTTACCCTCAGACTACTTTTTATGAAACAGCCTTGGAATTAGTTCTTGACTGTCAAAACCCATGAATATTGAGAGTACAACACATTACCAACAGAAGATAATATCAAAATTCCCCAGAAAAGGTCTATTTTTGCTCATGGGTGGGGACAGCTAGGCCAGGCACAGAATTCAGGAAACTAGGTAGTGAGAGCATGGAAAACAGCTCATGCTGAGCAGACTGGAAGGGGGTAAGGGGTGGTCTCAGCCAGTAGAAAATTTTGGGGGAGAACTTTACCACAGTGTTGGCTACTTTGCTCTGGCAGCAAGGCAGTAAATTAGTAGAGAAGATATAAACACAGAGGGTAAAGACTATAATCCCAAAATGCTAGAATCTCTCAGGACCAGGCCATACCCACACAGCATCAGGAGGGACTCAGCATGATCTCAGCATGCAACCACTGATCAGCACAGATGCTGACCACATTGTAAATGCTAATCCCAGTGCAGACGCTGGTCCTAGCAGAGCCATTGCTGTTTCACTACTATATATTTTTGCTGTCTATTTTTTTTCTTATAGTTCTCTTAAATTCTCTAGGAAGTTAGATGCTATACTACTTGGTGCATACATTTTTTTATTGATATTACTTCATTATCTATAGTACCTTTTAGCAAGATGCAGTTTCTTTCCTTATCTCTATTAATTATATCTATTTTTGCTTTTACTTTTAGTTGATCATCATAAATTCTTTCTGTTATTGTGTATAATATATTCCTTGTTCTGCTTGTTTGTTCTGCTTGTTTCTCTCAGCACCAGTTCATGTATATTTTTCCAGGCCTTTCTAAAATCAGGTAAAAAGATAATGATAATTGTTAGAAGGGATATGGGAAAACTGGAACACTAATGCATTGTGGTGGAGTTTTGAATTGATCCAACCTTTCTGATGAACAATTTGGAGCTCTACCCAAAGGGCTATTAAACTGCAGGTAGCACTTTGCCCCAGCAGTATCATCACTGGATCTGTATCCCAGGGAAATTATTAAGGAGGAAAAATTACCCACATATGCAAAAATGTTTGTAGTAGTTCTTTTGTAGAAAGAATTGGAAAATGAGTAGATGCCCATTAATTGAGAAATGGTTACACAAGTTGTAGTATAGAAAGATCATTGAACACGATTGATTTATTAAAAAAAGGATGAAAAAAGCAGATTTTAGAAAGTCCTAGAAAGATTTTCATGAACTGATGATGAGCAAAACAAGCAGAACCAGATATACATTGTACACAATAACAGCAAGAATCTGTGATGATCAACTATGGAAGACTTGCTTCTTAATAGTTCATTCATCCAAAGCAATCCCAATAAACTTTGGACAGAAAATGCCATCAGCATCCAGAAAAAGAACCAGCTACACCCAGTGAAAGAACTCTGGGAAATGAATATGAACCACTACATAGAATTCCCAATCCCTCTATTTTTGTCGGCCTGCATTTTTGATTTCCTTCACAAGCTAATTGTACACTGTTTCAAAGTCCGATTCTTTTTGTACAGCAAAATAACTGTATGGACATGTATACATATATTGTATTTGATTTATACTTTAACATATTTAACATGTATTGGTCAACCTGAAATCTGGGGGAGAGGTTGGGGTGAAGGAGGGGAAAAGTTGGAAAAAAGGTTTTGTAACTGTCAATGCTGAAAAATTACCCATGCATATATCTTGTAAATTAAAAACTGTATATAAAAAAAAGGTCAATTAAAAAAAAAAAAAGAACCACACATGTTTAACATATGTCAGTTACTTACAGTGTAGGGGAGGAGAGAGGGAAAGGAGGTAGAAAAATTTGGAACATGAGGTTTTGCAAAGGTAAATAAATACTGATAACTATCTGGATGTATTTTTGAAGATAAAAAGCTATTATTAAAATAAAAATAATAAAATAGAAAAGCAGATGTCAAAATATTAACAATCACATAAAAGAACACTTCAAATCACTATGAGAGAAATATAAGTAAAATATCAATGAAATACAAATGAAAACAACTTTAAGCCTTAACCTCACAATCTGAAAATGGTTGATGATAAGAATAGTGACAATAGTCAATACAGAAGAAGTTGTAGAAAGATAAACACACTACTGCATTGTTGATGGAGCTATAAATTGGTCCAATCATTTGGGAAAGAAATTTGGAATTGCAGAAATAAAATGAATAAGAAACTCTTAATTTCCTTTGAACCAGAGACTCCATTGTTTGGCTTATATTCAAAAGATGCCATTGATAAGGGGAAAAAAACTGCACAAATATTTGAAAACTTTATAACAGAACATTTTATGATAAAGATTTTGAAATAAAGCAAATGTCCATCATTTGATGAATGTGTAAACAAATTGTGGTAAATGAATGTAATGTAATACTACTATGCTATGAGAGATTATGAAATTAACAAATAAGAAGAAATATGGGAAAAATTATATGAAATGATGAGAAGCAATATATGCAATCACTAATACACTGTAAATAGAAATAACCACACACACACACACACACACACACACACACACATACACACACACACACACACACACAGTGAATACTGCAAAATTATAACATAAATATGACTTGAAGAAAGAGATGTGAAAAGACTTCCTATTAAATCATTTTGCATAGAGAATTTCCAAAGTGTTTCATATTATACATATTTTCAACTTTTTCTAATCTACTGATTAGCTATATACTTTCCTTGAAAATTATATCTATTAATTCCTATTATATAGGAGAACTCCCTGGGAAGGGGTGATGGAAAAAAATTCATGTAATATAACTTATATTTAAAAGATCCAATCTTCATTTAGAGGGGGGCAAAACAAAATTGTGACCTGTTTTTATTGGAGGTAATAGATATTTAAGGCATTATAAATACAGGATTGTTTTTGTATGTTAACTGAATTATAAATTTCCTTTACTAAACTAAAAAAAAACAACAAAAATGTCTTGGTTGATAAACATTGCTTTGAAATTAATGAGCCAACTAACATAGAGTAATTTATAATAGAAATTTTCAAGTACTATATTAATGATAAATGAATAACTATCATAAATTTATCACAATTAATGTTAAGATAATTAAAACATAGCAAAATTAATAATAATCATGGCAATAATTTTGAAGCATTACCTCATTAAAAACTTTTACAATTTTGTTTCAAGCAGTTGAAAGAGAAGCATTATTTAATTTATTATTGCTGCAATAAGTGAGACAAGATAATTTTAAGCCAGAATTGGTACAAAATTAAATATATAATTTAGGAAAGAAAATTACTTTTTTAATAGTAAATACAAAATATGTGTACAAAGGGCCTTCACAAAAGCTCCTGTATTAGCACGTTTTAATATTAGCAGAAAGCTAATTTCTGTATCTGAACATAAAATTTACCTCTTTTTTATATGTCATAGAGATATGCATTTGTTGTTTGTTTCACTAAAATATACTACTATATTTGTTATCTGATATGGAGAAGCATCAGAGATTGACCAAAATCTGTGAAAAGTGACCAATTGAAAGTGACCAATAGTATGTTATGTCTAATTAATTGATTGTTCCTCTGATTTATTAAATGTTTTAATCTTAGTCCTTAATTAGGATTTTTTATAATTATACATTGATCTAGAAATCAAGACCTTATTGTAAAAATTGGAGAATTAAAAAATAAAAACATAAGAATAATTAATACTACAAAATTATAATTAAGAAACACACATTGACGAACTCTGTTCAAATATCAATCTCTCTCAAAAATGAAATATAGAAATGATAGTAACTCTCTATTTTTATTTAATTTTAAGGTAACTAATATGCAGCATCTTCTATTTATTTTTTGACTAAACAAAATAATAATCTCATGCTTCTAACAAAATTACAGACGCTATCAAAATACAACCAATTTAGAAAGAAAACAAATATTTTTAAAGACAAAAAATTCTTCCCAGATATTTACTTTTGTTATGTAAAGAAGAAAATTAAAATAATTATGAAACAACATATAAGCTATCACAGAAGTATGAAGTATAAATTATTTAATAGTACACACAATCTTTCTTGATAAGTATAAAGTTAAAAACATCAAAAAAGATGAGAAAATGCAGTGACTAAAACATTTATGTATTTTTGTCCAGAGAATCAACTATTAGGAATAATAATAATAATAATAACCTCTTTGCTTCAAAGAGGTCAAAGACAGAAATTTTTTCATATATACCAAAAAATTCCTTGTAGTAATTTATCAAAGATCTGTCAGAAATAAAATGGGTGTCTATAAACTGAGAAATACCTAAACTAATTATACTACATGAATATAATGAAATATTACTGCACTGTAAGAAATGACAAATATAAAGAATTCAAATAATTGTGGCAAAACTTGCATGAACTAGTAGTAATACTCTACAATCCAATTCCAACCTACCTTTTAAGCTTTATATTATTCTCTCTTTTTACTTTTCAAACTATTCTTCTTACACAAAACATTCCAACTCTTATTCTTTAATACTGATTGTCCCCTATGGAGAAAATTCACTCTTGGAAGGTATTTCTTTTTTTAACTCCATTATCTTCCCATTGAATCCCTAAATTCTATCAAATATGAGCTCAAGGATTTCTTTCCATATGAAGTTGCTCCTGATAACCCTTTCTATTCTTCTTTTCCCTTAATTGCTAATGTCTCCATCATTATATTCTATAAAACTTTGGTATTTATTTTATATATATATATATATATATATATATATATATATATATATATATACATACATGTACATGCATTCTTCATATTATGGAATATAGACTCCTTGAGGGCAGAGGCTACACCATTTTTTTACTTTATACCCAAGAAGTTAACAGCACAATGCCCAGCTCATTGCTTGAATAACATAAACCAAAAAAAGCTGAAATTAAACTTGATGTCACTATAGTGTCCAAGATTTGACCAAGAAAAGCATAAAGAAAATATCCTTCTTTCTCATCATTGCAGATGTGAGGAACAATGAGTGGGGAAGGTTACAAATCATGCCATTTTGTTCATTTTAAAAAAAAATTGTTACAAGGGAATGTTTAAGGCACAGAGAAGGGATAAAAAATAATAAAGAATATGATATAATTTTTTAAAAATAAAGCATAAACAAAAATAGATATGATTTATGTGACAATAACAAAACCTCACATTTTTGCCTTTATGGTTTACATAGGGCTTTATATTTTATATAATATTTTCTATCTGTAAAGCAAGAAAGTGAAATTTTAAAAAAATAAAATTTATATCTATTTTAATTTCTAAAAGTTATCATTATATGTTATTATTAATTATTATATATTTATTTGCAAAAGCCACTGTATTAAATTGGACAAAATACAAAGGATGTACCTGACTCTGACCTTTTCTTCACTGGGAATTAAATGAAAACTTTTTCAATGGCATATTCTTTTAAATTTAATTATGTTTGTGTTCATGAAACTATTTCTCCAAGCTCTTTGGTAACTCTTATAGTTGTCTAGTTTACATATAATTCACACATGGAAAGATTCCTTGAATGTTTGGAGTTTTGCTAACTTATATTCCTTTGGAATTCATACAACTATAGTAATTACAATCAGAAAAGCTTTAACCATTTTTTTGTTCATTGAACAGTTATGGAAATAAAACTTAATATGTTTAATTGTATTCATCTCACATAAAGGACAGCATACCTCTTTTAACTTAAACTTGTCTCTAGAAATTTTTGAACTCACAAAACAAGAAAGCAATGAATGATTAAAACTATTGAGAATACAAAAGTGTGAAATTTTAAAATCATTGGATCCGTTCTTTATCCTGCTTCTCCTTTCATAGAGAAGATTATACATCTATACATATATATGTATACACACATTTATATATCTATATATCTGTGTGTACACCTTTATGTATACATATATGTAAAATATAATCTTATATTCTGTAATAATTTTAAAGTGATCTTTTTTTAATGGAATTACAATTTTATATCTTCTTGATGATTTTTTTATTATTATTATATAAAATTCTGATGATTTCTTTGGATTGTTTTATATTCTGCTTGTCTGTTGAATTCATCTATTTCAATTGGCTTTTAGTTGATTCTCTACTGTTCTTTAAGTTCACCATCATAAAGTAAAAAAGTGATATTTTTGTTATTTCTTTGCCCATTTATTTCCATAATTTCTTTTTACTTGTCTTACTTCTATAACAAGCATTTCTAATATTATATCAAAAAGAGGTAGTGATAATGGATATTCTTTTTTCACCCGTGAATTTTCCCCAAGGCATTCTAGTTTATTTCTATTACATGTGATAATAACTCCTTGATTTATATACAATATAACATTTTAAATAAAGGTCTATGTGTCCCATTGTTTCTATTTTAAACAGAATTAGAATTATTTATTTTTTAAATGTTCGATAGAATTACTAGTGAATCCCATTTGGTTTGGATTTCCCTCTTCCCACTCTGGACATTATTCAATGGATTCAATTTCTCCCATTGATACTGAGTTGTTTAAATTATCTCTAGCCAACTCTATTAATCTGGGTATTTTGCACTTAAAAAATATCTTCATTTGTATAATTTAATTTTTTCTTTGTCTTTTAGGTTAGTTTTTTTTTTTTTTTAGGAAATTGTGTGTGTGTGTGTGTGTGTGTGTGTGTGTGTGTGTGTGTTACACAAAACTGAGTAGCTAAATCACTTAACTCCAGGGGAAGCATACTAGGAGGGACTGAGCCAATGGTAGTAGGGAATTACACATGCCTCCTAAGAGACATCTCTAAAACTTTGAGGGGTATTTGTAACCTTATTTTGAGATTTAATACTCTTTTATGAGAACAAATGTTGGGATAAAGATCTCAAGAGCTTAGCTGGGGTGTACTTGCAATGTCATTCATAATGCTTTGTTCCAAGTCTCCCAACAGAGTTCTGCTATTATTATTGTATCAGTAGAGGCTTATTTTGTAGCAAGCTAGTTTCTTCTCCCCTCTTAAAGGATATTACCTCAAGAATTCTCATTAGTCTTCTAATTGGCTTAACTCCTGGTCTAATCCCACTCTTCTTAGTTATTACCTAATCAAGGCCAGCTCAAGGCTTGGGTACTTTCCTCCCTTTAAGCCTAAAATCTGAGCCTCTTGAGGGTATTTCATCCTGTTTACATTAAGAATAAAGTTAAGTCACGTAGAAAGAGAAATTCCATTTAAAATAACTGTTGACAAAGTAAAATATTTGATTGTCTATCTGCCAAGACAAATCCAGTAACTATATGAATGCAGTTATGAAGCACTTCTCACACAAATAAAGTTTGATCTAAACAATTAAAAATATCAATTGCTTATGGCTAGGCAATTAGTCTACTTGTTCAGTGACATA